>NC_079454.1:21760861-22060861 GCF_903798145.1 Danio aesculapii | reverse complement strand
TCTGGATTGCTTTTTAAACACTGTTGGTTGGGCTTAGGGAAATGGGTGGGCAGGTCTATGGATGCTTTTGAAAACAATATTGGTTGGCTTTAGGGGGTGGATGGGTCAAAAGGTGCTTTTGAAAACACTATTGGTTGGGTTTAGGTAAAGAGAAGGTTGGGTCAGTTGGTCTGTCTGTCGGTCGACAGCCTCTGGTGGATTTACACAAGAACAGCAGGCACGACAGGCACTCACGTGAGAAATTTGAGATCAAAAATGCATACACAGCAGTCTCTGGCAGATTTGACAACAAAAACTACAAAAAAACATACCTCCTGGGACGTATTTAGCAGTCTCCAGACATCTATATAGGGGTGCGTAATCAGAATAAGCCTGGGTTGGGAAAAACTGCCTCACAATTTAATGTGTTTTATTTTAGCTAATTTCATCTAAGGAATTTTTTGAGTTTGGCAACTTGATTCCATTATTTACTGCAACTGCATTAAAAAAGAGCAGCATGTACATTCATCAAGTTTCATGATATAAAGTTACCTATGTTTTTATTACAACATTTAAATATTTTGTAGGTGAATCATGCTGAAACTGTGTCTTTTCATTGCCATTGATTCATTTAATTAACAAGCTGTGCAAGAGCAGCAACTGCTTTGATATAAAACTAATTTCCGTGGAATAAGGATAGGTTTTTATTCACACTCAATGATGCAGATGAATGTGGACAAGAGGAGGGTAATAATTACGCTTTCTTGCTCCTCATGAGTATCTGGATAGCCCTACAGTTCATACAAGACAAGAATAACCCAAATGAAAAGCAGCTATTTCAAACCTCCGGCGCATATGCCCATTATTTGCACACATCTTCAACAAACCGTGAAAACGGCTCCAGCAATTTCCTAGGATGGAATGAACCATAACAAGCGGGTTATTTGCGAGCATCACAACATTTTGGGAACAACAGACAGATGGCTAAGTTGTAAAAAATAAAGCACTTTTACTGCACATAAGACATGCTCATTTAAACACGCAAACCAAAAAGGCCAAGGGTGATTTGTTTCTATTTGATCAGACTCTTTGAGGATTTGAAGGAGAGGGTCATAAATAACTGTGAGGAAAATAGCATCAATCATGCTTAACCACATCTACAGATAAAAGCTGCACTCTTATGGCCATCATTTACATCCATTTATGCGCACTTTTTTGCAAGTGTGTGGCAGTGTGGGAGTGTTTAATTGAAAATACTACTAGTCTGTCTGCTTTTATGTCACGCCGAGTCTATAATTAGTGTAGTAACATTCAAATCGGCATAATAATAGTGTGCATTTACATGCATAGACTAGTCTCACACAAAGATCTGGTGTTGGAAGATTGTCATTTTTCAAGAAATATAACCCGAGCGGCTAGTAATGATGTAAATGTCAACACAATGTCAGCAGACTTTCTCATACAACAACTGCAAGCTGTCAGTGTGCAACTGGAATTTCACCTCTGCCCATGTTTGTAATGACATCCGAAGTTGCTGAACCCACAAAATGAGCAAGAATATAAGTGACAGATGGATTTGGTGTATATGAAATGCTGCTTGTTTATTCTTTTACTACAAAAAGAACCATGAGAAATAAAAATATGGCTTCGCATTGGGCTTTTAAATGTTGAATATGGTCAGTTTTCAGTGGATGTGACTGTGTGTGCTTTGTGCCTGAAAGGTGATGATGTGTCCTGACTGAAGTGACAAATCACCCTAAAATCGAGCCTGATTCTGATTATCACACAGCGCCTTCATGCAGCTGAGCTCTATTAATTCTATTAATGATGTGCTAGATGGCGGTTTGGGTGTCTAGAGGGGAAATAACACACGATTTGAACAAAGTCATTTTTTCACACTGACAAAATCAGAACTCTCAGAAAGATGGAAACTTGTTAATTATGAGAGTTGTACAAATATAGTATTGAGTTACACTTTAGAGAAATATGACTAAAATAAATGTCGATCTTCAAGAGCAGGGGTGCCCAAACTTGGTCCTGGAGGGCCGGTGTCCTGCAAAGTTAAGTTACAATCCCAATCAGACACACCTGGGCTAGCTAATCAAGCTCTATTGTTGTGGTCACACTAGAGTTTGTGTGTGCAAAATTCTGTCATACGGCACTGCCGAAAAGGGGTGGGATTAAACAAGATGATTAGACATTTAAAAAAGAGAGTGATTGGTCCATATTTTAAATTTCTGTACCGAGAGGTCATGTTTTGATCCTTGATTGGTTTCATGCAGTCAAGTGATGTGATTTCGCAGGTCAGAGTTTACCAAGCTTGTACTTTGCAACACAAAACTGCGAAACTTGTCGCACGAGCTTGTTTCCGGTCTAACGCATTCACGTGCGTATGAATGGAAGTCTATGGAGAGAAAAGTGCAGTGTGACCGCAGCTTTACTAGGCTTTCTAGACACATATGTTCTAGAACAAAAAAGAGTCATGAACACCTTCATAAGTTGGATCAGCTGTGTTTGATCACCGTTGGAGCAAAACTGTGCAGAGCTGCGGACCTCAGGGAATTGAGTTTGAGACCTATGCTCTGGAGGAATTTTATGCTATGTTCAATTCTGAAAGGATGTAGCTGACCAAAATGTCAATTTGAAAATTTAAAGTAACACATTTTAGAAATGATAAATTCTTAATTATGAAGGCTCTTTGAAGTGGGTAATTTTGAGCACTTCACTTTGAAATTAGTCTTCTGTATGGTGCAGCTCAGAGCTGAATTTATTCAATTCAAGTATAATTGTATTGCCCTTTTCACAATAATTTCTGCTTGCGTTTCATTAGAATTTATATAAAAAAGTAAAGGCATGAGCAGGGTGGAACATAGCCTATGCTTACTCTTCCTGCTGTTTATTTTTACAAAAAAAATAGTGATAGTTTGTTTTGCAACTTATTTTTAACATAAGAGCAAGCACTGTCAATTTTAACTTGAATGTGTTCTTCCTGCTTCCTGTTATTTCAGCTGTTCTTGATGGTGCAAACTTGTATTTGTTATCGGTATTGCTGAATACTGCACTTTCTTTTTCTACTAGTTGTTTAACCATTGTGGTTAATCCAAAGTAAAATCTTAATTTAGGGTACATTCGAAAATATCCGTGTTATCCCATAAAGAAATCTGATACATGGGAATATATGCTAATCGCATAAAGTTCATATTTGGACTTTACATATATAAAATATGTCATGTATGAAAAATATATATTTTAAAATATTACAAAATTACTTACATATATTTTTTCCAACTATTGGAATTACACATATGTACATATATGATCAAATATTGATATATATGGTGATATAAACATTCATTCATTCATTTTTATTCAGCTTAGTCTTTATTTCAGAGGTCGCCACAGCGGAATGAACCAGCACATGTTTTTACACAGCGGATGCCCTTCCAGCCGCAACCCAGTATAGTGAATGTCTTTGCACTGTGGGGGAAACTGAACCAGCCAGAGGAAATCCACACCAACACTGGGAGAACATGCAAATTCCACTCAGAAAGGCCAACATACAGCCGGGACTCGAACCAGCAAGCATCTTGCTGTGAGGTGACAGTGCAAACCAATGAGCCACCGTGCTGCCGATCCAAAAATAGCTAACATATTTAAACATGTAACTATTTGTAATTCCAGATATATTTATAAAAATATAACTTCTTTGTTAATTAAATCCAGTTTTGTCATTTAACCTATTATTTTTATGCAACAGTCAAGCTGCATGTTAATTTGCTATGCGAAGAAAAGGATTTACGTGAAAATGTGAATATATCTATATTATCACCTTGCAGTTTTGGAATTATAGCTTTTTTGGCTATGAGTAGGCTATTCGAAGATCAGTTTAAACTTTAATGATGTTTTTGAAATAAAATCAGTTGTTCACTGTACAAAAATGTAACATTTTTAAATATTCATATTTATCGGCTAATATATCAGTTATCTGCCTCCAAATATAAAGATTTATCAGTTAGCGGTATCAGCCCAAAAATCATATCATATCAGTGCATCCCTAATTCCAAAGGTTGTAATTTTTTTTTGCAATATTCCTAAATAAATGTTACATACTGTATATGATATATATTTTCATACATGTGAAATCAAAATATAAATGTGTATGTCATATACATTCAATTTGCATATATTGCCATATATCATTTCCATGTTGAGATCTCAGGGCTCGACAGTGCGACCATTTTGCTCGCATTTGCGACTAAATATAGATGTGTGTGAACTGGAAAATTTATTTAGTTGCACATGTGCGATTTTTATTGATTTGGAATAAGCCTGATTGATGACTTAATTTACTCGGCCACTATAAAACAACATGCTCTACAAACTAAGTTATGGTGTATTAGGTTGGAAATCTATAATGACGGTAGCACACGCTGATGCTATCAACAACAGCGCATCTCTACCGGTTTATTTACGCAAGGCACTGAATGGCGGCATGTAACACAACGTGCGAACTTCATAGCAAACGTCTACAATTCGGCCAAGGATAGCATATCGTGGCACATCCAGTGTGATACCCAATTCAACATCAGCGCTTCCCACTCAGACTTCAACTGTGAACACAGACTCACATGCTCTGCAGACCCACAAAGATGCGCTGGATAAAGAATTGCTGTTCTGACTTTGGTAGTAGCTTGAAAAGAGTGCGAGGACATGCGGAAAAGAAAAGCCCTTTACTAAATAGACTGACACAACTCAATATTAGGGGTGACAATACATCCTCTTTTTCACGGACCTGTCCGAGATTCTGCTTGCGATTATTAATTGTATTCGTTTTTGCATTACTTTATGCGCAAACTTTGGCTGCTGCGTCTCAATCTCTCAGCAGCACCAACACTACAGCAGAGAGAGCAGATTTGATCTGTCAGTAGTGCACATGGATAGTTTTTTACTTAAACACACTGAAAAGAAATACAGTGTAACATAAAAGGTGTTAAATGCTAAACTTTTTTTATTTGTCTGTTAAATAAAAATAAGAAGTCAATAAGAAATCATTCTGTTGCTGAGGGCTATTAAAGTTTAATAGAAAAGATGGTGTGGCAGAAGGAAACTTTAATTCATTGAGGCATTCCCATATTCAGTTCTTCTTTAAAAAGCTCAGAAAGATCAAGTGCTCTGATAAACAGTGTCAGCTTTGCACATGAGTTTGAAGTTGTGTCTTTCTTTACATTGTCTAACTTTCGATGAAATATGTTTATTAATTTTGATAAATAAAATTATTCTTAAAATTCACTTTATTTTATGTGTTGTGGAGAAAAGGTGTCTTTCAATCTAGCTACTGCAAGTATATTTCAGAGTATATTAAAGATAATATGTACAATATATATTATTGTAAAACTAGTATTTTGTTTGGGACCATTGGTACAGCCATAATCATCTTATGATACAAACACATATTAAACTGCTCTGGCCAGGTGAACGTTTGCACTAACTATACTGCACATTTTTATTAACTTAACAATAACTTAATAATAACTCCCTATTTCTGCTGCCTAGTGTGAAAGAGATTTTTCAGCTCGAAACTGGATCAAAAATTGAACAAGAACTTGGCTAGGCATGTCCATAACTGAAGACATGATTCAGATCCATTTAGAGAGGCCTTCATTAGAGCAATTTGATCTGAGTCCTGCTGTGGTCCGCTAGCTAAACTCCATACAGATTAAATTATAAATAATAATTAAACACTATTTAGACTGTTGTTACAATAAAAGTAAACCTATTGTACTTACTGTATTCAAATTAATGAAACTGCTATGCTTCTAAAGATGTCCTCGTGTACATTTATTGAGGAAAAACACTATTTATTTAATATATTTTCACTGCGCTCCTAAAATTCTTTAATGTGCCCCTAAATTTTTTAACTTTGGAGCGCATGTGCTCCTTCTGAAAGAAGTAAGCATCAAGCCCTGGACCTATCTGAAAAATACTGAGAGGTGGATGAAGAAATCAGTCAAATTCTCTAGTTCAACAAAGGAAACAGCTTCACTGCTGTTTGACTTGCCGAGGCTTATAACACATGTCTGTTGTCAGATGTATTCATGTTCATTTATTTCAATATAACATTGTGAGTCAACAATACACTTGAGTATCTTAACGAGCGTGAAGCATGGCTGGATGTGTGAGTGGGTGAGACAATTAAGTCTGATTGGTAGTTTGCTGAACATCTTATCCCATTTGAAAGTCAGGTTAAATGAAGTGTGCTGCACTCAGGATTGAACAGCCAGACTGAAATGTATGACTTCCTAAGCACTCTGAGCTACACAAATGTGTCTGGAGCTGTGCAAGTTTACTCTGGGTATCAGCCAAACATTTCATAATTTTGTCAGCCTCCTATGTGCTTCTGGTTTGGTTTGGTAACTCAAACATCTTTGGTCAGCACTAAATCAAATGACATTTGCAAAATCCAGTCATTTCCACAGGATTCCACGCAATTGGGAGTTTCGGGAGATTTTAGATTCCGCAAGTAGTTGATATAAGTTTGCCATGCTGATCAACAGAAAGTTGCTTTGTTTGAAATTTCTCAGACAAAAAAAGGTCCAATAACACACAGTGCTGTATAAATCACAGCTCACAAAAAGGTCAAACCAACTAGATTTCTGTTGGTTAATGTGAAGAATTGAAATACCCAACTTGTAATTAGTTTTTTGCCGTCACACAAAACTTCTGATTGCATGGATTTGAATGTCTCCATTTCAGAAAATAATTTGGTTTCAGCACTAAACCCAGCATATCTTTGAACACTCAAGACATACAACACTTTCGTAACCTCTCAATTGGCAGAGTGTCTTCGCTTAATATTTGCATAAACTTGTACTTGTCACGTGGAGGCTAAACTGTATGCTGAACTTTGTGCATTGACAGAAGATGAAGTACCGAAAATTGTTAGGAGCATCAAAAATGTTGAGAAAAGCTTGAGTTTTAATGGCAACTATACGCTGTGATGTGGAGGTCTACATTTTCGCTACATTTTCTGCTGCAATATTTTTCACATGTTGGATGTTTTACTACTGTATAAACACTTAGCTGCAGCCTCTTTCGATCATTAGCAGATGATTGAAACACTTTTCAAATCAAGCAGATTTCTGCTGCTTTTGAACAAGCAGAGTCTGTGTGGAAAACACTTTTTTGCCCTCACAGGAAATTGCTGATATTTTTAACCAACACAGGCTCATTGGAAATACAGGCTTCAGTCTACATTTTTGTGAAACCGCAAAAACATAGTTAAACAAACATTTGATTGCAGTTTCTAGGTAAAATGAATGCTGAAGGGTGATATGATGCAAACAACTTTAGATAATGAGATGCAAAGATGAATTAAGGTTTTTTTCATTCAGTTTTTTTGCACAGCACCAAATAAATACCAATTTTAAAGAGTCTATAATTTGTAATAAAATATGTTTGCTTCAGCCGATCTATTTCCAACTTTACTGACATGGTCAGTTTGCTCGGTAGCTCACTTTGTACAGTGTTCTACTTGTGATTCCGATGCGCTCAGGTTTGAGTCTGGTGAGGCAAGCTTCCAAAAAATAGGTAAGAGCAATGTAAAATCAAGATAAAACTATCAGTGCAGTGCACTTTTCTCTTATGAGAACCTTTGTTTGCTTTTGATAACACTATTGTTGGGTTGTGTTTAGGACAGTGCCTTGTAGACATGTACAAACGAAGTATAAACATATAAAAATACGTACCCTAAGTAAAGTATCTCGGAAACATTAAAATGTAGACATCTCCCTCAAGTGGATTTGTCATCTGAAACATTAAATGAAACGTATCCAGAGTAATGTATTTCATGTTTTGCAAAAATGAAGGCTGGGGAACATATTTTTAATGAGCCTGGGATGCTTTTAACACTAAAGACATATCATTACCTTAGCCTGACAGTGATTGGATTGGATTGTTTTTCAATTGATATTTGCATAAAATCAAATATATAATATTTGATTTTTATGCTTTAGTTACGGATTGGCAGCAGAGTAGGGATAGCAGTGTAAAAATAGACATTTTTTGGAAATTTTTCAGCTTTTGAACCTGTAAAAGTTTGCCAGACTGGGGGTCTGAACTAGATTAAACCAGCTAAGACCAGCAAGCCACCTTGGCCTTAATTAAATGATTATTATTTTTACTATTATTATTATTTTGGCTGGATGGTCAATGTTATTTTGTTTTCTTATTTTAAAGACATTTAGGCATTTTTCAGTTGTTAGAGCTGGAAAATTCACAGAATAACCGGTCAAACAGTAACCTGGCCAGACTGGGAGACCGGCTAAACTAAATTAGACCAGCTACAGCCAGATAGCCACCTTGGACTGCTTAAAGATTTGTATTAATGGTCTCTATTCTCAATCTGATAATTTTTTTATTTCCTTTTGTTGTTTTAGAGACATTTTAGTACTTTTCATTTGTTAAAACAAAAAACAAACAAACAAACAAACAAACAAAAAAAAACAGTTGAACAACAGCCTAGCCAGAGTCCAGCTAACCAGACTAAAAACTGGATTTACGAAAGCTAAAGTAAATGTCACAGCAATTTTTAAACTTAAAACTAAATAAGTTAATGCTCATTAAACATGTTCTTAGTGTAGCACATCAGTCATGTAGTGCCTTGTCTTATGGTGGTTACCTTGTCTTGTTTATACCATCTGAAGTTATGATGAATACACCACTATATCATTTAGATACTGAGTGAAGGGTCTGATGGTGAAGAGATTTAGTGTTAACTTTGATGATCAAAAGCATCATGTCATGAAATTATTATAACAGATGAATGGGACTTTCCCAAAATGTTTCCCACACAGATGGTGCTGACAGACAACATGTCTGAGCATGAAGATGAAGCCAAAGTAGCCAAAACGCCTTGTTTTCATATTGGAAAAATAGACTTAAGTTTTTTGTCATTATCTTCTGAAAAGTAATTATACACATAATTTCAGTCTAACAGTTCAAATTACATAAAATTATCTTTTTTTCCTTATCTTTTTTTCTGACAGTAAACATCAGAAAACAAATGAAAAACAGTCCAAATTAAAAGTATATCATATGTCTACATTAGGCTTGGGCGGTAATACAGTAATATGGTATACTGCGGGATCTAAAAATAGCAGCGGTGTCAGTTTTAATACCGTTATACCGTCATAAAAAACAATGCACTTATATAGGAGACAAGTATTAAATAATAAATATTATTTATTTAATGCCTAAAATATGCATATACCTGATTGTCATCACAGGACAGTGGGGGGAAAAGAGAGAGAGGTGAGGTAAGATGGCAAATCACGCACGAAGTGACCTGGTCTCGAAAAAGAACACATCCTCTGCAGTTTGGCAGTATTTTGGGTTTCGACCGACCGTGAAGGGAGATATGAACTAGAGGTATGGATTCCCGCTGCTGTACTGCGGAAGCTGCGGGATCCAACCAGATTTCGTGTGGGGCGGGAATAAAATTCTGAATAAAGTGCGGGAGCGGTCAGTAACTCTGGTATAATTTGAACAGGAGCAGGCGGTCTAATAATACTGCTCCCGAGCGAGCGAGCACGCGCACATCCCCGTGGAAGCTGTTTGTGTGTTTGTGTGTGTGTTTGTGTGTGTGTGTATGTGCGTGTGTATGTGCGCGCGTGTGTGTGTGTGTGTGTGAATGAGAGAGAGTATGATGCTGTGCGTAGCTGGCTTGGTGCTGTCTATGTGTGTGTGTGTGTGTGTGTGTGTGTGTGCGTGTGTGTGTGTGCGCGTGTGTGTGTATGTATGTGTGTGAATGAGAGAGAGCGTCAAGCGCAGATCTCTAATACGAACAAGACAAACAGGTGACCGCGAATCTAAGGTCACATATACAGTATTCAGTTTCTGAATGGTTTAGGCACAAGCCAACAGTTTGGTGACGCTGTCTGAGCCTTACATCATATTTTTTTTATTATGCACAGTAATACCGGATACTGAGGTATCAAAATTTGGATACCGCCCAAGCCTAGTCTACATCATGGTAAAACAAATAACAATCAAATCACAATGTACTTGCAAAAATATTTAATTTTAAAAATTTGTGTAAATAACATGCTCACAATAAGGTTTCATTAGTTCATGTTCCATTGGTTTAACATGATTTATTTTTTCAGATTAGTAAGTAGCAGTTCAGCGTTCGCATTAGTTAAGTAAATTAGTTAAACTGAAAATACATTAATTTCTTATCTTAGGTATCAAAAGATTACTTTTTATTTTATTTTAATAATAGATTATTATCTTACAAAAGTTGTGTCGCTAATATTTTACAGATCTGAGCTAATTCTCAACTAAATGAAAATGTGATTTTATTAGCATACATACACTAACAAATATAAAAAATACTGTAACAAATAAATATTCATTGCATAAGGTGCATGCAGCATGACCTTTTTAGAAAAAAGTAACAAAATATTAATATATTAAATGCAAATATTAGAGGAAGCTGAGGACAATAATAAGAGAATTATTTTACAGAGATGTACAGAGAAGTATTTCAAAATATAAAAAAAAAATGTAAATAATGACAATTTTTTGCTTATGTCTTAGCATGTATGCATGTAGTAACTTGTGTATCATTTAATTATGTATTTAATATGTGGGCCTCACACATCAAAAGAGTAAGTTAAATCTTAACCGAACATGAAGGTTATCCATTATTAAGGAGACTAATTACTTGAATTTACAAGGGAAAAAACATCCCTTAATACGCACAAACTCAAGAAGAAATCAAGCAAGATATAATTTGATGAAATAGGTGCAAAAATAGATGATTTAATTTAGAGTCCTGTAATTTAGGGACCGCTGTAGCAAATGATTAGCTGCTGCAAATTCAATTTTTATGGGAATTAGGCAATTACGCACTCTGATTTAAAAAAGAAAGTTGCATTCATCTGCTATTTTAAAGTTTTTAAAGATTCCAGGTTTAGAGTTTAGCTTTTGGGGTATATCACGATAGGTTTACTTTAATTCACAGTCAAATATATAATTTTCTCCTAATATACAGCGCAGCATTGGCTCTTTCTTCACTGTGTATGAAATAGTTAATTATAGGGTTGGGCGATTTGGCCTAAAATCAAAATCTTAATTAATTGAACATTTTAACTTGATTACGATTAACAAACGGTTATTTTAATTATTTATTTAATATTTTTGCCCTCATAGCTCACTGACAATTTTATATAGTAAATATGCTTACATATTACAAGTGAGAGATTTAGTAGAAGTAATTGAAGGCAACGCACACTATCTAGTATCTTTGATTAATCATTGAACATCAACGTTGAACATGTGAAATTAAAACACACATTGCCTAAAACCAACTTTTTTTATAAAACAGCGAAAATAAATAACTTGCACTTTAGAAAACAAAATAAATTATCAGTGTTTTTCATATTAAAAATAAAAATATATAATTTTATGTAAATAATAATTTTAATGTAACAAAAAAATATGCAATCTTAAGGCATCTCAGCGCAGCTTCTAATCATCATCAATGTAGTGCAAAGCAAGGCTTAAGAATGGGTCCATCGTCCTACTTGACCAGAGATCAGATGTGGCTGCAAAATGGCTGCAGAAATATAAATCCACCTCAGCATTTAACAGAGCGGGCTCATGTGACTCCACATGCGGTAGGTAAAGTAATTGAAAAAAATCATCCTGGAAAAATTTGGTCGATTATCCGCTTGTTAAGTGGTGACATACAGAATACTGTTTCTGGGTCCAAGCCGCCACTCATTTGAATTGAGAAAATATTCGTTTATGACCACTTTTTATTCATATCACACATTAAAATGAATTTTATATAAAATCATGGTGTACACAACAATCTCTGGGCTTGCTGCATTACAAATGCCAAAATTTTAACAATTTATAAAAAATTGATCACTTTCTGAGCATCGGATATTAGGCATGGACATACATATTGCAATCGTGATTTTCGAAAGTATTACAGCGCTTAGTAAATGTTTATTATTACCATTTCATGAGTCTCCCCATACAGTTTTATAGAGCGCTTGGACCTGGAAGCCGCTTCGCGTGACGTCACACTTAACAAGCGGATAGGTTCTGAATGTCGATTTTGAATACTTTTCAATTAATCGCCTAGTCCTAGTTCATTAAAGGTTCAGGGGTCTCATCTACGAAGACTTGCATTGAATTAATACTAAAACATTGCGTACGGACAAAGCTGTAAATGTGTGTAATTCACATGTATGAAACACTGCGTACACGGAATCCCACGCATATTCTCTTTGTATATCCGAATTAACATGAAACTGAGCGCACATGCATGAGCGCAAAACCCGTCCCTGCCTCCTCCCCCTAATAAATATGGTAATGACTCCACTTTGGCAAAACCAAACAAAAAAGCAATGGCAAAAGGAAACAAGAAGAGAAACCTCACAGATTGTGAATTGGAGGTGCTCATACCGGAGGTAGACCGGAGAAAAACAGTGTTATTTGCAAGTTAAAAAAAGTTTTAAAAAATTGAGTGGGAGAGTTTAGCTGACGCGGTTAACGCAGTGGGGTCTAAACATCACACTGTGAGTGAATTAAAAAAGAAATGGTCCGATGTAAAGAGTGGACCAAAGAGGCGGGGGAACAGGGGATGCTGAACTAACACCCTTTGAGGAGAGTGTTGCCTCAATTGTGGGCAACACTTTACTGTCTGGAGTAGTATCCCTGTCTGTGGGAGACACAGATGTATTAAAGGAACACTTTGTTAGGGCGGTATAGCAGCACCTCTTCCCTCTCAAGGCAGCGCTACCAGCATTTTAGCTACCCAATCACATACGCTACAACTGACGAGTCCGAGAATGGGCATCATTGAGTCTGCGCTCTTGGTCAGTTTGTGATTTGTTAACAGCCATGTCTTTAATGGATAACTGCAGTCTCCTGATATGCAGTTAAATAATTACACTCAATAAAAAAAATTAAAACTTTTTTATAAAAAATAAAGCTGGAAAATCTTTAAATACATCACTCACCAAGAAGCCACCCATCGCGCAACCTGCCACCTTGGAGCCTTCGGATTAGACCATTGACAATGTCCTCTAATAAGGCCAACATTGCCATTGCCATAGACTAAGGGTTGTATACACTTGCAAATGCTTTTATATGTTCTAAATCACATAATTGGTAAAAAAAAAAAAATAATTATATATATATATATATATATATATATATATATATATATATATATATATATATATATATATATATATATATATATATAATATAGTGTCAATTAAGCCATTATAGCAATTATAATTTAAAAGCAATGTTTTTCACATGTGTTGGTGCGATACTTTGTAGTGGGCAATTTAACATAATTGCCTCTAGGTCTCATCAATGGAAATAAAACAAACATACACAAGAAATGCACGCACGCCAGACATGAAGTTGTCGCGGAACAATGCACATTCTCACGTTAATTTCATCGTTAGTAAATCAAAACGTGAGCGTGAAACCTGGCGTACGCAAAGTTTTTGTGTATACGCAGCGTTGATACATGGCCCATGGCCCCAGGTCTTTCTAAACCCCTCCTTTCCAAAATCCTACTCTGCTCTGATTAGTCATATGGCTCAGGCCCTGTTTACACTAATATATTTTAATTTTGTAACAGCATTTTAGAATGAAAACAACCCGTGTCCACACTGGCATTTCACCCAGCATTTCTGAACAACTCTCCGTCCACACTATACCGCTGAAAATGCACATCACGTGACCACACACACATTCTGGCATGCACTGCAGCGGTGAGAGCTGTGCACGTCAGACTGATCTGATCTCACTATATATGTTATTTGATAGATAGATAGATAGATAGATAGATAGATAGATAGATAGATAGATAGATAGATAGATAGATAGATAGATAGATAGATAGATAGATAGATAGATAGATAGATAGATAGATAGATAGATAGATAGATAGACAGATTCGATTTAAAAATGAAAATTGCAAAAATAGCTTAGCTGTAGCTAGGCTACTTTTGCCAAGTAGCTTTCAGCTTAGCTTGCTACATTTCCCAGAGGGTAGCTTTTAGTGTAGTTAAGCTACATTTTAAGTTGAGTAGCTGATAGCTTAGCTCACTACATTTTTCAAGTAGCTTGCCCAACACTGATGAAAGGTAATATCTGGTAAAATAAAAGTTAAAAGCCTAATAGAAGCACTTGAGAACTGAAAGAAGACGAACGTCTGTGTTTAAGAAGTGAGGCAGAAGAAAGCACAAGTGTTGCAACAGCAGATGGTTCAGAGGGGGCTGGGCCGTGTTTAAATACAGCACTTCAGAGGGGCCCTGGCCAGTTTGCCTCTTCATGGCAACGGTTTGTTATACCTCCTAATGTGCATGTTACGATCTATTGTACTCGCCGTCGGGCCTTTGTGTGTAATTAAGAGGCATGTGGGATATGGTGGTTTGAGTCTGAAGGTATAGAGGATGGAGAGTTTCTTGAGCTGAACAGATACACTTCAGCAAACATGGCGTGCTGCCCCGTCACGGCGAGCACAGTAAATTTAGCAGACAACAGCACAAGTCAACTCTGCAGGGAATGAAAGCGCCGAGGATGTTCTCTACATAGTGTGCCGTTACTAGATGCTGATCATTTGGAGACGTGACAGCATCTCTGCGTGGGACAACCTCTGAACGCTTACATAATTGGTGCACTGCAGGAAAAGAGAGATATATCTGTGGTTGAGTCTGCAATGTAACTCAGAGAGATGCAGACAGACGTGAAGCAGAGGGAAACGAGGGGACAAAAGGACAAGTTCTGCTGGAGAAATTCAGATACTAGGAGGTCACAGTTTTGCTGTTATAAACAGAAAATGTGTCAAAATGCTGAATAATTATAGGCTCTGTTCTCACAGAATGTGCTCTTGCAGAAGTGTGATTATAATAGTTGATTGAAAAGGCTGTTGAATTGTTGAACAATAATGCTCAGAGGAAATCAAGCCAGTCCAAAAAGAATCAATGAACTAAAAACACAATGGTTTGGTTTGTATTTCTTAGAACGTATTTTGTTAAACTGTGATTTTTTTCCCCTATGAGGGCAAAAAAAGTTTCCTGGGACATTTTTCAATCCTTTTAAATTTGGTCACCATTATGACCTCTGCAAAATCTTTGTGTGTGTGGGAAAAACATTTGTCTTTTCCCCAAAATCCTACTCGGAAGTTACTGGATTTCATGCGTGAATTTCAAGATTTCACACTTAGCTGATGATTGATTATAAAGTAGGTTTGGGATGCTGTCCAGGGAGAAAGCCCTGAGCTCATAAGATCTTCGAGTACGGGGCTCCCTCCAGTTTGCAGGGCAAAAGGGGAGTTTGAGCTCAGGTAGATCTCGAAAACTCCCCTGCTTATTTATGGCTAATGACAAATTAGGGATTGCTACAGAGAAATATATTGCTGGCTAAGAGCTCATGTATGGTGTAATCGTTATTTCCATTGGAGGTGTGTGGCTTTCGCGTGCATATTGGGATCAACACGCAAGCGGTGCATGAGCGGCATGACATGCTCGCGCTTTCCAGGTGCACCTAATTGAAAGAATGCCAAGAGTGCACCGCAGGTCACGTGACAAGAACTGTACTGATCAGCTTCATACTTTGAATGGAATATACTAGAGCTGCACGATTCTGGCTAAAATGAGACATTTTACATTTTTAGGTGAATTATACCCTATAAATACAGTATGTGACTCTTTCAACATCATTTGGAGGTGTCCATGTCACTGAGCAGTATGTGAAACGACAATGAAAAGATCGTGCAGCCGCCTTTGCTTCTCTCCTGAACTTGAAAATATGATTGGCAGAATCGTAGAAATGCTGGATTAAGATCGTCTAGGGGGTCGAATCAAGATCACGATCTTATTTCGATTAATTGTGCAGCTCTAGAATATACACATTTCTACTCCAGGAAAAAAAATAACGAAAAATACCAAACATTTTTGTAATATAGTTGATCAAAAGTGCCTTTCAGAAGTTCAGCAGACTGACTACATTTGTTCTCTTTAAAAGGGAAATACTCAGCTAATATGTAGCTTAGATTTACATTAGACAAATAATTTTTTTAATCTTATTTTTATTGATTGATTGATTGATTGATTGATTGTTCTGTCATTTGTTTTCAGTGTAAATTTCTTACTGATGTTTAAAAGCCAAAAACTTTTTTTTCTCTTATTTTTAAGTCCAGAGAGACTGCAGCTGAGCATTTACTAAATCCAGCAGTTTCACTATGTGTAGATGTTTGTTTGAATATGATTTAAATTAATATTGGCAGGCCGTATTGATTAATAAATATCAGGCAAATTATTTGATGATTACACATGGTTGAGCTTCATGGTTGAACCTCACATTTTGTCATTATGATGTGGAAACACAACAAATAATGTTCCAGCTTCTGACATTTGATCTGTACTTGTAATAATAAAAAAACTATTCAATAGTAAAAAAAAGGTCAAATATATATATTTTAAACATGCAGTGCCAATACAATGAAAAATACTTCTCTATAATGCATATTTACCTAGAAAAAAATGAAAGTGCTGTAACACCTTAATATTTATTTTGAGATGTATATGCTTGTTTTGGCCTGGCCTGAACGAACACAGTGAAGATCAATGAGGTCAAGTGTGCTCTCACCTGAGCCCAATGGAGTGACTGCAGTCAGCAGAGACAGATGAGCGATCCGCCAGCTCACAGCGCACAGGAGAACAGTCACATTGGATAAATCACCCAGCCTCTCCATACCCTCCACCTCCAGGACACAGCTGGCTCGTGGCTCACAGCAAAATCCTTCTGCACGATCCACAGGCCAAGAGCAGCTCAAAACAGCCTGAGACAGAAAGGGTGCAAACAGCATGAGATGTTGCATTTGCTGTGAAACCTAAAGGGACTGTATTAATCACTTATTCATCACAACCATCATTGCCGTCATTGTGTCTAATGAGTGTCATAAGACATTATCATCCATTATTTTCCACTTAATGTCTACGAGCAGCATCTGTGGCGTGCTGTCAGTTACCGCAGAGAGTAATTTCAGTTCATCCGTCAAGAAAAAGCCAAGCACATGTTTTTGTTTAAATATGTACATTCATTTTTAAAGAGACAGTCCAGTTCAAAACGAAAATGGTCATACTTTACTCATGCGTTTGCTGCACACTTTCCTTTTGATAACAAAATGAACACTGATCAAAAATGATGGTGGTGAAAAAGCAGCAAATAAGAAAGCATCAAATAATAACAATGTACTGTAAACATTTGTGCAAGTTCAATTTGCACAATTTAGCTGTTTAAAGTTCTTTAAAGAGTATGTATTATATCAGGGGACATTCACACAAAATAAAATGTCTATTCTAATGCACTACTTTTCCAATGATTTTCTATGTAAACTCTATTAATTTTCTATGTCTGCTAAGCTCACGTCTTACATCTTTTGCAGCACCTCGCACATGATTGCTGCGTTTTTAAGATGGCATGTCAAGACAAAACAATTTCAACTTTTACATGCAGCATCACTCATCAATGTCAGTTCCAAAGCAGTGGACCAATCAGAAGAACTCAGAGCTTGGGCAAGCATTGCGATGAAACCTGGATGAGTTAATATGGAATAACAGTGTCAGTTTGAATTACACTTCAGTTTCTACACTTCTGGTTTTACTCACAGACGTCTGTGCTCTTCAGCCCAAACAAAATCTTTCAAAACTTGACAATGACAATGGTTCATTCCTTGTGTTCTTTATGAAGAATGCTTGGAACTGAATGAAACTGCTATAAATAGGTGTTTAAAGGTCCTGTGAAGTATTTTAAAACGTGCATTTTTGTTCAAACTTTAATGTTCAAACTTTTGTTCAAACCGCACAAACCGGTTGCAAAAAACGACCGGTTGCAAGAGCAAACATGTTGTGTTGTGCGGTAGGATGCCAAATTCCACTTAAAGTTTACTGTACACCACACTGCTTTTAATGCCAACCGCAGATGTCTTTGGCTAACAGCCATTCGAAGTGCTGAATGGAGTGAGGACCTAATTAAAAATGCTGGACTCTGCAGTTTTCATTTTATATCAGGTAAGTTCACGCTATGCTGAATCATACACATTGCTTGTTTTTGATTGCAGCAATGATTTCAGCAAAAACAGTTAAATATGGTGAATTTAACTCAGGACACTGAATGCTAAGAATGAAATGTAAAAGTGTAAGTTCACATACCTGCTGTACAGGTGCAGTTCGCTGTCAGAATACAGTTGTTTTGCTTGTGATGATTACCCAGACCTTGTATAGCTCCACCTTCTTTCCTTGTCTTTGGCTAGGCAGAACCTCAGTTTTTAGCACTACAAAGTTTTGAATCTGGTAATCATGGAGCATTATTTCTTGCACATGACCACACAGAACAAAATTGTAGGCGTTTAACTTCTCTCTTGTAAAATCACTTGGGAGTTTCAATGAGATAGTTGTATATTTCGGGCTGGATGCTTTGCCATTTCGTCTTATCCAATATCCATCGGCAGGGTGCTATCGCAAATGGACCTGTCAGACGAATGCCACACACTTTAACGTTAATTTCATCAAATAACTGTGCTTATCACTGGGTGACAAGCTGTTATAATACGCTGAAAGCATTCTGTAAATAATATATTTAATATGTAATCAATATAACTTATCTCTAATACAACAACAAACTCAAAAAATGTAACTTGCCTCCATATGTATAAAGAGTATGCACAATTAAAGAAAGAGAGACACCAACTGACTGAAGATGACAAGCTTTATTTCAGTCAGCTTCAGATTCAGAATCAGCATCTGCCTTGTCTTTGTCTTCATAATCAAATCTGTGATTCCACCTCACGTCCAGCAGCTCCAGTGACCCTCACATCACTCAGTCTCTCATTGGCTGTGAAGACTTGCATTGAACATCACCAGCCCCAGAGGGTTCTTCACTCTCTTAGACTCTGCACCTGCTATTGCGGGAGCCAAATTTTTGCCAAAAATGCAAAAATCGTCTTCTCAGACACCCAAGTCGCCCAATTTTTGGAGGCTTTGAGCTTTAAAAAAACAAACACATTACAAGCATGAATATGGATGACTAGCATCCCACAATACATTAATATAAACCAATGTGTGTACATTTATGGGGGTATTTATGAGGTATGTGAGCAGCATCAGTCTGCAGTGTGTGTTTGTGTTCAGAATCTGTACCTAGTCTTTGTGAGAAGCACCTGCTGGACACACTTTTCAGGAGTGAAGTCCCCTCCCGCCTCAGACACACTGTCTCTCGCCTCAAACACACAAAGTAAACCAAACCAAAATAATGATCTATCATCGTTTTCAACGGTTTAACACTATTCTGATTCACTTCAAATACCCGTCACACACACAGATGGTATCACTTGAAACAAACAAGTATACTCACTGCTGTGTTGGTGGCAGATGCTTGAGGGTACATATTGGGCAGTAGATGTTTGAGGTTGTCCAGCATGTACTCCGTGAAGCTGATACACATCTCCTCGTCCTCAAGTTTTGTGGGGCCTTGAGGAACACTACACACACACACACATAACAAAAACATGTCACATTAATAAATGTACCAGACACCCATCTGTCTAGTATGACTAACAGCTCCTTTTTACACAGACTTTAAGTTATGTCGTGACGTACAGACACCATCAGCTGAATACAGATATTCAAACACTTACTGAAAGATGATCGGCCCAAATTCTATGGACAGGTTGGTGGTGGTCATGCGGTTGGCATGACTTGCAGCAGCCACTCGGGACAGGAAGAACGTTAGAAAGCAGAGGATGTTGTAATTTTCCTCTGGAATGGTGTCAAGTATTTTCTTCACTGCCTTGTGACGCTTGCTAAGTTTGAACACTGCAAGATAAAATATTTCCAGAGTTCAAGAATTTGATCAATCTATTTTGATGTCGAGCAAGTGCACAAAACCTTCACTTACTCTTGAACACTTCCAGCAGTTCGATCATGAATGTCTCTGGAATGAGACCACCGGGAAGAGTTCTGAGGAAATGTTTCAAGACGTAGGCTGAGGAATGAACATCCTCAATGTTCATCTTTGGGAAGCCTCCGCGATCAAAACATTTCCTCAGTTCATACTGGCGCAGTACTGTACCACCAACCCTGAACAGGCCTCTGGTACTGAGGCCTAAACACATATTTTACATATACAGTTTCAGCATACGTGACAAACATTTAAAAACATTGTCAAACGCCAAACACTCACCGTGCTTCTCAAGGAAGCCCACCAGGTGTGTGATGGCTAGAGGAAGCCCCTGCCTCATCTGTCCGGTCTTTCTCAGATGGGACAAGGGAACACCGAACACCTTGCTCGGTGCTTCCTCCTGCACAAGAAAGAGGGTTAATAATGACAAACATAAAAGTACACATGCTGCTGTCTAATGAGTGTGAATTATTAGTAACTATGAGTGTACGTTGAAACATAACATGTATTATTTTTCTACACACACACATAAAATTCTTTACTAACAGCAAGCATTTGTGAATTACTAGTAGGCTTAATATTAAGTGTGAATATTTATACTTACACACACTGATAAAACTCCCATTATGGGGGTTTTGCCGAGTTAACCAAATCCAAGGGGTGTCCAAAACCGTCAGTCGAGGTCAGAAGAAAAGGGTCGTTACCGGGAAATCCAAAACCGTGTCCGAATGTGTCAAAGTGAAATCGCAAATCCAAAGCCGTAGTCGAAGTCCGAAAAAAGTGTCAAAAACCGTGAATCAATAACCGTAAATCAATCGAGAAATCGCAAACCACACAAAACCACTAACCACAACCAACGCCAGAACACCCAACAAAGAATTCTAATAAAGTACGTGCATATAAACCGGCTGCAACTCTCACGTCATTAGAACGCGTTCTATTTAGAAGCCGTGGATTAGCTTCTAGTTTTCTAAGATGTCCACCTTTAAATCATTAATATGTGTATATATTAACATTGATAATCTGCACATACATGTATCTTATGTTGAAGCGCGTTTTACGACGATGTCATTTAATGTGTTAATGTGCATTGCATTATAACAGTTTGCAAGGCTGAACAAATTATAAAACTAAACAGAAGTAATTTAATTCTATATTATATATTTTTTTCAATAATACCTTATGTATACATTATAACACCATAGTAATAAACTACAAGAATATTAACACCACGTTATTACCCGTTAAAACACAAATATGTTTTAGCACACTTTGTAAATGTAATTTAGTATATTATTATACGTAAGTTTATTTTAGAAAAATATATTTAAAAAATAAATATAGCCTATTTAAACTTTATTTAAAAAAAAAACTAGACAGTTTAAACACGTTAGAATTCCCAAAGTAATAAAAATAAACATAATTTTGTAAAAATTAATATTTCAAAGTTGTAAAACATGTAAGTTAAGTAATAAACATTTAGATATTTTCAAGTTTAAGCCACTTCATTGACCTCTTTTCAGAAAGTGAAATTCGTTATGACAGAAATTGTCCTGCCAAGTTCATCAAACCTTAACTTGACTGTCGATTTTTGTGGACAGTATCCTTAGGTGAACGATAGTTTTGTCATTAATTATTATTATTTACCCATACAATTTTTAAATGCTAGAACTGTCAAGGCTAACGTTAACATAGGCGCGTTAGCTTTCTTAGCCAACAACATTTTTAGCTAGCTTATAAAGCACACATTGAACATTACCGAAAAAAGGGTGATCCATCAGATCCTTTAGGTCGATAAAGTTGCGTGAAGAAATCATGTTGTCAGATCATGTTGTCCGAGTAAAATAACACAGTAATGGCACATTACTCGATAATAGCTTCAATCTCTTCATGAAACTCCCGCTCAGAGTTAATTACAACTGATAATAGTAAAGACAATCTTAACGGCACGCCCCGTGTGGCTAAAATCAAACTACAGTGCAATGCATTCTGGATCATATTGATGTCTATAGGATTATTGTATCATACACTGACTGATATATAATACTGTAATGAACACTAAGTGCTTCAAACTACAAATTAAGAAGAAGAACATATGAAAATGGTTTCTTGTGGCAGCTTGTTGATGCCCTGTCACTTACAGACAAGACTGTTAATTTATTTGATCCACTCCCATTCCCAGTATGTGTATGTGTTACATGTATGTGGATTTACTAGAAACTAGAAAAAAAGGTTGTGTGAGCAAAACTTTTATTTCACACACAGGCTGAATCTGCAGTGATTTAATATTAGAAGCGGCAACTGTATTTTAATCATTATCCACACAATGGAGCAACATACATTATATTGGGCAGTAGGCAATTAAAAATAGATTGTATAATTACAAAATATAAAGTGAAAAAAACTCACTTAAATCTCACTTAAATTATACTACATAAAAGAATTATTCATTCATTTTCATTTGGCTTAGTCCCTTTATTAACCAGGTGTTGCCACAGCGGAATGAACCACCAACTTATCCAGACTATAGAATACACAAGACATGTCACTCGTATACTTTTGAGGGGAAAAGTGTAACTGTCAACATGGCGAATGAAGCCCCGCCTTTTGGCACAGGAGCCAATCAGCGATCGCTATATACAGCCCGCCTTCTAGGACAGAAGCCAACCAGCAATCGCTATAAAATGACGTTACTCCGGGGAAGGGGCTCGGACCAGACGTGAGTTTATGCAGATTTTGTGTGATACGAACATTTAGAAATAAAATTAAATAGACAGTTGTTGTTTCATTTTATTAGTTATTCGTAATATGACATAAAATTGTAAGCTTGGCTAGCAGTTTTGGAGAATTTGATGTTTCCCCATTCAAACAGAATGCCCGAGCATACTGGCCGAGAGGCGTTTCAAAGATGGCCGCCGAGTGAAATGACTTGCCTTAAAGGGACTTTGGTTTGGATGAGCTTCTAGCTGCAACCCATCACTGGAAAACACCCATACACTCTCATTGACACAACATACACTACGGCCAATTTAGCTTACCCAATTCAACTATAGCCACACAGAAATGCCAACTGGCCCAGCCGGGACTTGAACCAGCGACCTTCTTGATGTGAGACAACAGTGCTAACCACGGAGCCACAGTGTCGGCCCGCTACGTAAAACACATTGGTACAAACCTGAAATGGTGTTAATGGTGGTTAAATAAAGCAATTAATTCTCTTCCAGCAGGTGGCGCTTACAGAATTGCATGATTAACAGCGTTTACTTGTTTATAGCTGTATAGACGAATTACCATGTGAATTACGCGAGCAACGAAGTTGCAGAAAAAAACCGGGAACTCTAGCTTTACAGCGAGGAAATGACATCCAATGCGGTACAGAGTTTTTTGTTGAATTAGAGATAAGTTATATTGATATATATATATATATATATATATATATATATATATATATATATATATATATATATATATATATATATATATATTATTGTTTACATTGTTTATATATTGTTTACATAATTCTTTCAGTGTATTATAACAGCTTGTCACCCAGTGATAAGCACACTTATTCTGCAAAATTAATGTTAAAGTCAGTGCGTTCATCTTACAGGTCCATTTGCGATAGCACCCTTGGATAAGACGAAACAGCCAAGCATCCAGCCCGAAATATACAACTATCTTATTGAAATTCCAAGTGATTTTACAAAAGAGAAGTTCAAGGCCTACAAGTCTTTGGATGCCAACAATGTTGTTCTGTGTGGTCATGTGCAAGAAATAATGCTCCATGACTACCAGATTCAAAACTTTGTAGTGCTAAAAACTGAGGTTCTGCCTAGCCAAAGACAAGGAAAGAAGACGGAGCTATACAAGGTCTGGGTAATCATCAACAAGCAAAACAACTGCATTCTGACAGCGAACTGCTCCTGTACGGCAGGGTATGTGAACTTACACTTTTACATTTCATTCTTAGCATTCAGTGTCCGCGGTTTAATTAACCATATTTAACTTTTTGCTGAAATCATTGCTGCAATCAAAAACAAGTAATGTGTATGATTCAGCATAGCGTGAACTTACCTGACATAAAATGAGAGCTGCGGAGTCGAGCATTTTTAATTAGGTCCTCATTCCATTCAGCTCCCTTTTAGCCAAAGACATCAGCGGTTGGCATTAAAAGAAGTTTGGTGTACGGTAAAAGTTAAGTTTTTGGCATCCTACCGCACAACATGACATGTTTGCTATTGCATGTGTGATGCAGGTTGGTAATTCGTCTATTAGTACAGAATGTATTATTAAGGAATCAGTGAAGAATCAACAGGGTATATGCACAGCTATTGTTTCTTCCCATACTGATAAATTTCCGGTGAACGGTTTATGTGACTTTTTCAATTTTATATGATTCCTTTTACAGCATCAATGTTGTAATGTTATTAAAATATAATCAGTTAAATACACTTCGCCATTCATTTAATTGTTCAAGCGTAAAACGAAATGAAAAGCCGTTTACATGCACGCGCCCGTCAGGATCAGCAGGCGAGCGCATAAATTCCGTTGAAAAATACTGGAGTAAAATAAATGTTAAGATTTTAAAGATATGGCGGGCAAAAAATGTAATTTAATTCAGTGGTTCTTGTATATTTTGAGAACCACTTTATATCGTATATCAATCATACAGCGAAGATCGCTGATTTTTATAGAAACAGACCTTAAACATGCCGATTTTGAATCTGCAATGCATACAGTTCACTGGAAGCGCTTGACCCAGGTTACTGATAAATAAAAAGTCCTTCTGCATACTTCTGCTTATACCCCATTGAACGAAGGTTAAAGCTAACATTTGTTAAAATGACTGCATCACATGCTTTTCCGTGCACATTCTGCCATTTCTGTGTAACCCTGCTGTCACCTGTGCTCAGACTGTAAAAGCCTCTCAGGATCAACAAGTCTCTCTGTGTGCATCTGTTCCATGACATTAGCCTTGTCTGATCTCTGTTCACATTTCCTTTATAGACTTTGTTGTATAAAGTTGTTTATATGCAAAATCAAATTCATAGATAAATTCTTTGCACATTTTTAAAATAAAAATTAAAAGGTTCCACTAGGGTGGCGTGGTGGGGCAGTGGGTAACACTCTCGCCTCACAGCAAGAAGGTTGCTGGTTCGAGATTCGGCTGGGTCAGTTGGCATTTCTGTGTGGAGTTTGCATGTTCTCCCCGTGTTGGCGTAGGTTTCCTCCGGGTGCCCCGGTTTCCCCACAGATCCAAAGACATGCGCTATAGGTGAATTAGGTAGGCTAAATTGTCTGTGTAATTGTGTGAAGGAGAGTGTTTGGGTGTTTCCCAGTGATGGGTTGCAGCTGGAAGAGCACTCGCTGTGTAAAACATATGCTGGATAATTTGGCGGTTCATTCCGCCGTGGAGACCCCTGATTAATAAAGGGACTAAGCTGAAAAGAAAATGAATGAATGAATGAAGTTTCCACTATTTTGCTGGTCGATCAGGGCATACCTACTTTTCAGGAAGCATGTCATTCAACTAGAAATATGTAGCAAAATGCTGTGTGCTGTTTTGAGCTTGAACATGCCCCTGGCTTATGGCCTTGAGGAACTCAATAAAGGAAAGGAACCAGACAAGATTTCCAAGTTAAAGTCGGTGGAGCCTAAAAAAATGCAATCATCCTTTTGTATAAACGGGCATTGACTTTCCTCTTTAACAAACTTCATGGTGGCATAACTAACTTCAATTTGAGATGGCAATTATGAAACAGTGTATTTGATTCCTTGCGGTTAACTACTGGATGTTAAAATCACAGTGTTGACCTTGGCGTGAGAGGACTGTGTGATTAATACACCAGCCCAAACGAAACCAGAGTAGCTCTGCAGCCAGACAGAGTGAGAAGCAATTTGAACACAATGCTTTGAAGAACTGAACCTGATACAGTTGAAGTATAAGGGCACCCTGAGCCTGCATCTGTGGACAAATCAAATCAGATGTGAGTGACAGGCTGCAGAACTGCAAAAGCGGACCATTATAGTGTCTGGTTACCCTTCAATCTGATCACCAGAGCGGCTTAAATGAGCTGCAGTTTTTCTCCAAAGCAAACACGTCTTAAACCTCCAGGTAGCCGCATGCTGATCTGTAGACGGCTGCACTGACAGAGAAGATGATGGTTATTTAGGGGTTATTTGGAGGATTTGGTCATAATGAGGCATCTGTTGACGAGCCACAGGCATAGCCCATTGCATGCATCTAACCTCAGACTGGTAAAATCTATATCATTAGCGATTACAGTGCACACAAATGAAAATGGGTTTTGCGTGGTTCAGCTTTTGTGGTTCTTAGATGCTCAGATCATAGACGCACAAGGACTGCTGTATTCTTATAATGAAATTCAGGAAACACTGATGAATCGAAGTCTTAAACCACCTTGACCATGACTCCTGAACAAATCTGATTTGGGGTATTAGTGATTGTATCACAGATGTGTAGCATGTGGGAAGGAGATGTTATGTTGTGAAACTTGGTTTGCTAATCAAATCAGGCTTAAAAAAATAAAAAAAAATAAATAAATATACTCATCAACCACTTTAAACACTGCTTTAAAACATGAATTTCCTTCTTGAAGGCAAGGTTATTAGCTCTGCTGTGGAATTTAACTTGTTTCAAATATCCCAAGTTATGTTTAAGTGGTATTTATTTAATTATTTTATTTATTTGTTGAAAAAGTCATGTTTTTTAGTTTGGCTGGAGTAAATGCATTTTTATGTGCCCTGAAAAAAATTATTCAAAGTTGATTCCTTGGATTTACACATTTTTTTTATTCAGGTTGTTGTAAACAATTTATTTGGGCTGAATTTAAACAAACAAATTAAGTTGATCATAACTAAATTTAATTTGTATAAATTCAACACATAAATTGTTTGCAACAATTTTGCCGACATATTTTTTTCAGTGTGTTTAATGTGTTAAAAATATTTTCTGTTAAACAGCACTTGGTAAAGATTTGATAATGAATAAAATGTTCACAAGAGGGCTAATAACTTTGACTTCAATTGTACATTCACACCCAAAAAGGAAAGATTTGATACCTTTTTACAGTCAAATAAACAGAAAATCCAATCCAAAAATCACGGTTATATCATGAAATCACTATCAGGACTTTCCTTCTTTCTTAAAGGTGCTGTATGTAAGTTTTTGACTCTTTTTAAGCATAAAAATACCATAATATGTTTTGTTTTGGTTCTTTTAGCCACTTTAGCCAATCATATTTCAGCACCCAGGTTGCCGTTGTGGAAAACTGCATATTTCATTCATCATTCAGAAAGGCTCTAAGCATGCGTATGTGACCAAAATGCGACCTCCGGTGGACAGTAGCAGACTCTGAAATGAGATGCAGATTCAGAGTTCCACATGAGATTATTAATTAGCAAATAATTTAAATATTACGAAGGCAAACATTAGGTGAGCAGATTACATTGTAACCCCGTGTCCTAACAACACGCTACGTGACAAGATATGCTGTGTTGAGCAATTTGGCTGTTTGCACCAAACAAAACACGAGAGAAGTTTAAATACAGCCATTCTGAAGAACAGAATATGCACTCACTCACGAAATGGTAGAGATTATAATCTTTTCATTCATTCATTCATTTTCTTTTTGGCTTAGTCCCTTTACAAATCTGGGGTCGCCACAGCAGAATGAACCGCCAACTTATTCAGCATATGTTTTACGCAGCAGATGCCCTTCCAGCTGCAACCCATCACTGGGAAACGCCCATACACTTTACACGCCCATACTCTTTAACATTATTAAATGTACATGCTGAGCTGAATCACATGTGTTGGTTTTGAGTCACAGTTCTTAAGTTCAATTTCAAACGGTTTATTTTATTTTCAAGATCTGAGGTGAACAATCTGCTGCTGCTTTCAGTAATATGCTAATACATCTCAAGTAAAATGGCATTCAAACCCACATTGTTAGCATTTAACACTGAATAAAGCACATGGCGTGTACCTGAGGTGATCATTGTCAGTTTTTTGTTGTTCAACTTCAAGAAATAGAAGCCTAATACATCACTTCGAGGTGGTGGTTAGGACAACTCCTTTTAATATGAAAATATTCATTCTATCGTGTGCTGTTGTTTTTTTTTAGAACATGATTTAAAGCCTTTAGGCTTGATTGTCAGACTCGTTCCTGTTAATCCTCAAATCTGGCAACCTGCACTTGTGTTTGTTTTGATCCAGGAATGCAATACCTAGTTCAACCACTGGGTGTCAAACTTACATACGGCACCTTTAAGGAACACAAAAGAGAATTTCTGAATACTGCCTTGTCATATGAGCATTTCAGTAAAAAAAAGTCACAAGATAATTAAAAAACAAACATAAATTTATTTACATTCATTATAATTTACTACTCACTAGTATCTAAAACTACTCTGAAATCTACATCTGATATTAATATTCAATTAAAACAGACAAAAACATTACACCTTAATATTTATCATAACCCAACACAATGAAACGTTCACTTTTTCACGGAATTACAAAATATTGTTAAACAGCTAACTAAATACTGTTATATATACATATATACAGGCGTATAGAGCATAAAACAAGTAAAAAAATAAATAAAAAGTCAAACACTACAGTTTCCTACAATCTATTTACAATGTACAAGTGTGAACATTCAACAAATCCCAAATCACTAGCCCACTGCATTTAAAATGCATAGCAGGCTAAGAATATCAATATCCTCACCTTTCAGAAAGTATCTACAGTACAGCACGTTCAAATCCTCTCTGCCAGAGATCTACTTCAGAGCTTCCTGTGTCTTGAGTTTCTAGTGGAACAATGGCAAAATTCTAAAATGGTTTTATGCACTTAAGTCTAAAGCTGCCAGCACCTTCTTATCACACAGAAGCTGCAGTCCTATAACCAGTCATATATGATGCACAGAGAGGGACAGTGACCTTTCATAAACCTTCAAAATATTGTTGGTGTCTCAAATGCTGAAATTGGTGGCTCTTCTTCTCACTATACGAGGTAATGGAAAAGGAGGATGAGTTTCAATCTAGAAAACCTCCTCTTCTTCAGCTTCACACCCGTATTCTGCAAAAGACAAAGGATTTAATGAATTCCACAGAGTGAAAAGCACTGAAAATGACAGATTAGATTAAATGTTAGACTGCTACTACAGTAGGACAGTTCTGTGATCAGCAGGTATTTGTAGATGTATGACTTGCAGAGGAGACAGAGATAGGAGCAGTTCATCAAGATGATAAACACTTCAAATGCAGGCTGCCACGAATGCTAGAGAGTTACAGCCCACTTAGCGTTACGCAATTTGTCAAAATGAAGAGTCAGGCCTTGGAACTAATCTAGGAAACCCTTGATCTTTGAAGCTGCGAGACGTGACTTCATTATCTATGTCAGTGACACGGCTCAAATCTGCTGTGACATACTGACCATTTCCACCGATCAGCTCCATGGCGCTAACACAAGACTCCTCCGCCTCTTCCTCGATCTCCTCCTCTTCCTCGGCTGGTTCATCATAAGCCACAGGCCCGCTTTCCAGCACAGGGGGAGGGGTGGGGGCCGGAGGGGGCTCTGGGGCCGCAGGAGGCAACATCATGGTCATGCTGGGACTGACCTGAAATAGTTCATTAAAGAACATGAAAGATCAGACAACTGCCAGACTCAACTGACTCAATTAAATGGGTTTATAAACTAAAAGTGCTCCCTAGATTCTCAAACATTATAAAGATTACAATATTCCAAATTTTCGGGTGGTCCAATTCTGTGGTGTTGACCATGTGAGTCTACAAAAAACAACAACATTAGTTTTTTATCTGGCCTGCAATATGTTCTGAGCCCATTCCTCCTCTGTCTAACTTACTGTATATACCTCTAAAAAACTGAATCATTATGCACTTTATGTTGGTAATGCAAGTTTAAATCTGGCCTGTCTAATGGTCTGTTTCCACTGAGTGGTACGGTATGGTACGGTTCGGTACGCTTTTATGGCCGCTTCCACTGTCAAAGGGTCACCTATTTTTGGTCACCCTTTGCAAAGGGTACCATCTGGCCCAAAGGGTACCATAAGACGGAGCTAAACGCACAGCTGAACGCTATTGGTTTACAAAGATACGTCACACGCAGAAGCAGGAGAATGAAAAGCAAGGAAGCGCCATTTTTAAAAACACAGCTGAGACATTACACCGTAATACTATATACATATAATAACAAGCCATGGTCGACCCGAGCTCAAACAAACCTTGTTGTCCTCTTGATGTACAGCCACAAAACCAAGAAGAACAAAATCTGCCGTGTCCTCCTGTTGTTTTACGAGCCTGTCTAAAGCGCGAGCGGTTTCACGTTCTCCAGAGAGCTCGCCGCACATCTGTATTTGAAATAACAAACTTCTGAGTTCATATTAATAATGTGCGCGAGACTATTGAAGCGCTCTGAAGGAGAAGCTGGGAAAAAAGTAGCAAATGATGTTTTTGCAACCTAAAACATGAACAAACTGCCATGTTTAACTATTATCATCACCTTATGGAATATAATGAACTTGGAATGACAGCATTACTTTCTAACAAGAGGTTACATGTGCTGGCGAAGATTAAACACACATATAAGGGGTTTACTCTGACTGTGGGCTATATTTCGTGTTGTTTTTGAACCCAAATAAGGACTAAATGTATGCTGTGTGTAGTTTTTCTGTAATTGGTAACATATCGGAGACTGTAAGGGTCTGTATGTGTTCATATATGTTGCATTTATTTATTTATTTCATATAATTGCAGACGATACAGTAGGCTATTTTGCACTGTTATTGATCTGCAGGTACCAGATCAGGGTACCCTTTTGGCAGTGGAAACGCAAATTGATGAAGGTGACCCGTACCGTATCATACTGTACCTCTCAGTGAAAACGGGCCAAAAGAATCCATTCTATTTTCCATCTTTGCCCAAGCAATTTCCATAATACCATTGAATACTGATTGTTAAGTCAACACCACAGTGTGGTGGTCAGCATATGTGCAACTGACACATTCAATTATGATGCTTATTTATAAAATGCTGGTTTGAATACGGCCTGCAACAAATCACATTTCTTAATTCATTTATTTTATATATTTATTATTTTTACTTAATTTATTTATTTCTAAATTTATTATAATTTAGGGTCGGCACAGTTGCTCAGTGGTTAGCACTGTCGCCTCACAGCAAGAAGGTTGCTGGTTCAAGTCCTGGCTGGGCCAGTTGGCATTTCTGTGTGGAGTCTGCATGTTCTTCCCATGTTGGTGTGGTTTTCCTTAGGGCACTGCGGTTTCCCCCACAATCCAAACCAAACCAAAGACGTGCGCTATAGGTGAATTGAATAAACTAAATTGTCTGTAGTGTATGAGTGTGTGTGAATGAGTATATATGGGTGTGTTTCGCAATAATGGGTTGCGGTTGGAAGGGCATCTGCTGTGTAAAACATATGCTGAAATAGTTGGCGGTTCATTCCGCTGTAGCGACCTCTGAAATAGAGACTAAGCCGAAGAAAAATGAATGAATGAATTATAATGTTGATTTTTAAATGCTGACTTTTAGTCAAGACCACACTGTAGTTTCCAGATTGTGTGAATATGATATTTAATACTGGTTTTAATGTGAGTAATGTAATATGAATGTAGCCTGCAACCAGTTCTGATCTCATTTCCTCTCATCCACTAAATGTGACCCTGTACCACAAGACCAGTCTTATGTTGCATGGGTATATTTTTGGCAATAGTCAAATACATTGTGCGAGTCAAAATTTATAGGTTTTTCTTTTATGCCAAATATCATTTGTAACAATTACAAAAGATAAAAAATTAAGTAACTATCATGATCCATGAAAATATATTGTACATTTTTTGCCATAAATATATCAAAACCTAATTTTTGATCAGTAATGTGCACTGCTAAGGACTTAATTTGGAAATTTTAAAAGCGATTTTCTCAGTATTTAGATTTTTTGAACCTTCAAATTCCAGATTTTCAAATATTGTCCAATCCTATACATTGATGGAAATATTTTATTCAGCTTTCAGATTATATAAACTTCTCAACCTCAAAATATCGACATTTATAACTAGTTTAATGGTCCAAGTTAGAGCTGTGCAATTAATCGAAATTGAATCACAATCACGATTTGAAACGTTGCAATTAGCTAATCGCAAGAGACTGTGATATGGATATACTGTAAATTATCTAATTTCCCCCACCCAGAGTGAATGCGTGACTGCCGTCTGTGTGTGACTGTCTTACTAGCCAATTGAGTGAGAACACTTTCGTTCTGCCCAATCAGAATAGTGCAACAGAACTATGCCGAAAGCCCACAAACAAACAAACAAACAAACAAACAAACAAACAAACAAACAGGAAAGCGCATACAAGTGGGATGATGGCATCTGCCACTTCAAAAGCATTAATAGACAAATTAATATCAAAGAAAAACAGCACGTCGGTAATATAGATACATTTTGGTTTCAAAGTCACAAACACCAAACAAAAACAGGTCATTTGTAAAAGCTGTTGCAGAATTGTTGCCACAACACGAGGAAATACAACAACCAGCACCTAAAAAAATATAAGGAGTGTGATTGAGCTGAAGCTTAACAAAAAATGTAAATCGCAAATCAAATCGAAATCACAATATCAAAAAGATATTTTCCCCAAATCGCACAGCCCTAGTCCAGGTTCACAAATAATTTTCATAATGATGTTCAATACTGACTCCTAGTAAAACTGTGTAGTGGCCAGAATATGAGCATCTGGCATGTTAAACGATGATATTCATGTAGGAAATTCAGATGTAAATATGGTCTGCAACAACTACAGCTCCCATTTTCCCACATAAATCTGTAATAAACTCTTTTCAAATGTCCAGGGTTCTCAGAAGCAAAAGCTGTAATAGTTTAATTACTGTATAGATTGATTACAGTGGTCAGAAGAGAGAAAAAGATGTCAAAGTGGCTGTCGCTCATTATGGTCATCATATTAGAAACAGTTATGCTTATTAATAAGAAACTCTTCTGTTTCTAACCACAGGATGACAGCTGTAGCTCCAACCGCACAAGTTTGTGATGCTGTTTGAACTATATTTTCGATGATAACCGAATTGCTAAACCTTGTTAAAAAAAAAAAAAATCAAGGAAATTTGCCACCATAAATGGTTAAAAATGCCTTTGGGAAATGCACTCTTGGTGCTCATGTGGGCATTGCAGGTTTGAATCTGGTCTGCAATGTGTGACGATTTCATTTTCTTTCTCTCTTCCTAATCTCTCTTCCTTGCTGTCAGTCTCTCCTATCTGTCAAAATAAAACTAAACTACATTAAAAATAGTGATTCTTCACATCACAGCTAAGAATAAAGAAGAAGAAGAAGATTAAATCGAAAAAGAACGAGCCCAAGTGAATCATGGCTACATTTCCCAGCAGGCATCTGTGTAAGGAAGTGCAGCTCAGGGGTAGAAGAGGCCTAAATCAATTATCATGTTGTGAAAAACGGAGGAAGAGCATGAAAGTCTCAGTGGTAATTATAGCACAGACTTGCCGCTGTAGCGTGAGGCCGCTCTTCAGGCGGTGCTGGTTAAAGGGAAAACAGCAGCAGCGGGGTTCTTGTAACAGGACTTGGCAAACGCCTAAAAGATGCCCTGCAGCTCACCTGTGGGTTACACCCTGAGTGAGTAACCCGGGCTGCATCACAGAGACACGCAGAGGCCTGACGGCTGAAGAATCTGGGCTGGGGGATTAATGAGCTCATTAGGAAAAAGAAAATTAAGCAAACTTGAGATAATATTGTAGCACTTCTCAGTGTAATACTTTCATTCTAAGCTTCCTTTTCACATCTCAAGCAATGAAACAGGGCTGTTCTTGTTTTGTGGGGGCGAAATAAGGAGAATCGCGAACATCTTTAAGAATAAATCTCTTCAGAGTCTCTTTGAGAAGTGCAAAATATATCATATAATGCTGAATAATTTTAGAAAATCTCACCAGCTACCTGCAAAGATAGCCAGTAGCTTTATTACGTGAGCACAGTTTCCCTTTGCAATCATTTTGTACTTGATTTTTCCCACACAATGGCTACTTTGTCTGTTTGTGCATTCATTTCAGGCTACATTGCTGCTTACTAAAGCCTGACCATTTTGAAAAGAGATGCTAAGACCCACAGAGCAAAGCACACACAGGCAATCCATCAAATTCTCTGACTTGAACATTATCACAGATATTGACTTTCGATTAAATGTATATGCCATATTTACCCCGTATTGTGAATTATGCTCGTTTGCTATTCACTGCTGTGACATTTAGCTATGAAGTATTTGATTATCGTGATGGATTTACCACTGAAGTCAAGTAGGGTTAGTCAAGCTAATTGAATTTGACCTGGACTAAAGCTGATATTCATGAAATATTGCTCATTAGGTCAACAAGAAAACAGATCGCACACATGCACTGAGATGCCATTCAGTAATCGCATTAGACCTTAGGTTATGAAATGAGGCGAACAGCTCAAAAAGAGCAAACAAAAATTCTTGTTGTATACTGAGTTTTTAATATCCAAGCCTGTACTGTAGGTCTAAGGAAATGGGTTGCAGGAAGAAAAATAATGCTTTTATATCTTAACGATTAGCTGAACATACAGACATAACATTTAAAACTAAAAACTGTGTAAACTGTAGTTCAGTCTTATGGGTCTTTGTTTATTTTTTAAAGGTCTAAAAGTGTGAAATTACAGAGATGTGGAAGTATGAAAGTTTCTTCGTCCAATGAAATGGCCAAATAGTTTGTTTCTGGAAGCACTTAATTATCACCCATAGTAGGTCATAAGACCCACAAGGTAATAAGCCTGAAAGTGTTCCTTGTGTAACCCCTAGTCTTAATAATAAAGAAGTAAGGAAAGCATCTTATGGTACAAATATTTGCATGAGTCAAATCATGTTTATTAATAGATTAGCCCTTTATGCAATAGGTTATGATGCTTCAAAGCTACAGTACAAATTTAGTAACTGTTACCTAAAAATGCACTTGTAATTGACACCCTTTTTTGACACACACAAACCATGTTGCCCATGTTGCCTTTGGTATCACATAGATTATTTATTATTATTATGATTATTATTATTATTATTATTATTGGATTAATTTTCTGAACATTTTGAGGTTTACAACTTTTGAAGTGTCAATTTAAAGTAAAATTAAGTGTCATGGATATGAAATGAAATTGAGTAAATGGTTCCTGAATATTTAATTCCACTTTATTTTACAGTGTGTACACTTATAGTATAATTACTTAAGAACGTAAAATAAGTTGGGTAAGAGGTCAAAGTATTAGTTTACCCTAAATTTTATAATTTATTATTAATTACTTATCCTCATGCCGTTCCAAAGCCCTGAGACTTTTGTCTTTGGAACACAATGTAAAATATTTTAGGTGAAATATAAGAGCTCCCTAATCCTCCATAGACAGAAGGCCACTGCACAATTTTCGTGAATAGGCACAATATACAGACACAGAGGAGAAAAAACTCAAAGAAATAAAAGTCATTATTTTAGTTTTATGTGTAATTTGTGTTCTGATGATAAATTAAGGTCTCAGGGGATTGAAACAACATGAGGGTGAGTAATTAATAAACACAGTTTTCATATTTAGTTAACTTTTAAGTACGGTTTAGAGAAATGTTCAAAGTTAGTAGCTAGTTATTACCCAGTTTGTCAAAATTCTGCCACTTCAGTCTAGTTAATTCCGTTGTTAAGTCCGAACACTAGTCCTATCTTGTCTAGTATGTTGTGCTTGGTTCAAGTTTTCTCAGGTCGGGCATTCATACAGTATTTCTTGTCATTGTCCTTGTCATTGTATGAGGGCTCGGGCTGTGCACACTCCTGCTTGATGCGGGCGTGCGAGGTCGGGGCGTGCTCTGTATGCGTGCTCTTGTCCTGGTGTGTTTGTTTTGTTCGTGGCATTGTTTTCATCCTCAGGACTCCAGTCTAGTTGCTTTCAGTTTCGGTTGGCACTGGGATTGGAACACATATGCCGCATGTGAGTGCACGGTAAGTTTTTTCATTTATCATCTGCTCGAGTCTTGTGTTCTGTTGGTGTTGTGTTTAGCACGTGGTTCATTTTTACATGCGCTGCATGCTTTAGTGTTGTGTTTCTTGTGAACACGCGGTTAATGAGTTCTCTCACTGGCTCCGTGTTCTAGTCCTGTTTTCTGAGTGCACATGGCTTGTGTTGTTTCTTTGTGTCATGTGTTCTCCTGTCTATTGTCTAGTCCCACCCTCCTTGTTAACCCATTGTTAGTTTATTCAGGTCACCTGTTTGTTTATTAATTCTTTTTCTTTATAGTCTCCTCTTCTCTGCTGTTCTGTGCCAGTTGGTCATATGTTGTTATTCCAGTTGAGTCATGTCTGTCCTGTTCTGTCCAGCCCTGATCCCTGCCAGCCCTGCCCAGTCAAGTTTGTTTGTTTAGTTGTATATTTATGTTTTCCCCATCTGGGTTGTTTTTGTTGCCCTTTTGTTTTATTTTATAGTTATTTTTTTTTCCTCCTCCTTCCCTTTCCTGAAATGTGACATCAGTTATTGTAAATATATAATTATACAGTACACTTATATATGTAAGAATATAATAAGTATACAGCATGTACAGTATGTGAGGAATTGCAATATAATATAGAGTAAAACTGACTTTTCACTTTGGGCTAACTAACACTAAAGACTTCAGAAGAGCACTAAAGACATAATTTAGCAAATATTTAGCCTTTTTAACCATTTAGCTTCCACTCTATAAAAATGGACCAGTTTATTTGGTTAAATTGTGTTTCTGGGGCCACTCTAACTAAATTTTGAGCTTTTTGTTTTAATGATATTCTATGGAAAAAAACATACCATTGTACTATCACTTTATGTCTAATATAAAATAAACTTGTTTACAAAAAACTAATATATATTATTATTATTGATATTACCAGCAATTGTACAATTTAACACTCAACTTACCAGTGCAGCTGCTGTCCTCTTCTTCTTTGGAACTGATGATATTAAGGGCCGTAGCCTACAGAAAGCAAGGCAGAAAGATAAAATAATTACAAAGTGAATCTTCAGATGCCTCGTCCTTCTTAACATCAGTTCAAACACTGAAAGAAGGGCTCAAAACTGGCCTAATTTTCCTTCCAAAAATATGTAAATATGAAGCATAGTTCCTGGCTCCTTCACTCCCTGCCCACAGCAGATTACCGAGGCATATCTAAAGCAATAGATTCACACTGAGACCTGCACTACTGGGGCTAAAGAAGCCCTGTGGCGTTGATGAAATGCTTAGCTTACACTTCCCGGCGACTGGATTTAAACATCAAACAGCAGCACTATTTAGGGCTAATATTAAAGAGACCAGTATAAAACATTAATTAGTTTGATGGGGGAAGGGGGAGAGAGGAAGAAGGGAATGTTCTGAAACGAGAATGACCTTGATCTGACTTCACATTAGTCCAGTGTGCATAGTCAAGACGGACTGCTATTTATGTCATAATTATGAGGAGCCAGTTCAGAGATAAAGTGGTGCAACGGCAGTGACGTTTTTATCCACCTCTCAACTGTGAGGAAGAATGTATAGGTATACAAGATTTGTTTAGAATAAATAATAAAAGAATAGTGTTTATTAATATGATGATTTAATTTACTTAATGTTTTATTTTGTTCAAAATCTTTTACACAAAATAATGCAGCTCACAAATTTATGTACAGACACCAAACGGTACATATATACATACTACTACTACTACTAATAAAAAAGTAATAATAATAAAAATAATAACGAAACTGTGTTTATTTTTTAATATTTGGTTATCAGTTTCATATTAGTATTCATTTAATTAGCAAATTTCAAACAAAATGCAACTCAAACTGCAATTATACACATAAAGACCAACAATGATTATTAGTGTTTAATTCATTATTATTATTAATTATGTCATGTAAGGGTCTGGGACAACCGAGGGGAGGATCCACGTGCAGTTTATTAAACAGATTAGTTAGGCAGGCAACGGTCAAAACAGGGGCAAACAGAAGCATACAGAAAATCCTAGATCGTCGTCAAAAGCAGGCAAATCGTCAGGTCAGGTGGCAAAACAACATAAAACAATAAACAATGCAAAGGTCAAAAACGAGGGAAGACAAAGATAACGCTTATGTGATGCTCTAAACAGAACAAGACTCAGCAATGACGTGTTGTGTTTATAGTCCATGTGATTAGTCCTGACTAGCTTCAGCTGTGTCTGTGTGCAACCAAGGGAAATTTGGGCCAGGTGTGTGAGTGAATTTTTATATTATTATTATTATTATTATTATTATTATTATTATTATTATTATTATTTAATTGTCCTTATATACTCAAAAGCTAACTAAATGTATTGTTTATTATTAATATTATAATAATTATTAATGTTATATAATACATTTAATTTGTATAACACCTTAATGAATAAAATTCTGCTTAGCAAATTATTATTATTATTAGTAGTAGTAATAGTAGTAGTAGTAATATTTTAATCTTATATACAAAAAACGCTAACTAAATGAATTGTTTATTATTATTATTATTATTATTATTATTATCAATGGTAAATAATACATTTAATTTGTATAACACCTTTAATAAAAAATATCTGCTTAGCAAATTATTACTATTATTTTTTTCATAATATACTCAAAAGCTAACTAAATGTATCATTTATTATTAATTTTATATAAATATTATTGTTATATAATACACTTAATTTGTATAACACCTTTGATAAATAAAATTCTGCTTAGCAAACTATTACAATTATTTTATTTTCCTTATATACTCAAAAGCTAACAAAATTTAGCATTTATTATTAATATTATAACAATTATTAATGTTATATAATACATTTAATTTGTATAACACCTTTAATCAATTAAATTAGGCTCAGCAAATTATTATTATTATTTTAATTTCCTTATATATTCAAAAGCTATCTAAATGTATTGTTTAATTTCAGTTTTTAGAACATAATGACTAAAATATGATCTCATCATTTTCAAGTTACAAAAATGCTGCAAGACCTTGTGTGCAAAGTGTCCTTGAATGCCTAAAAGCTCATCTGAATGTACTAGAATGACTGTGCATAAAACAGCATTATGAAGCTGGCAAGAATTCACGCAATGCTTTGCAAAACAGAGAAATAGCAAGTTGCCTTCAACACTTCCATAAAAAAATCCAAGCCAAAGATTCCACACATTTTTAAACAAATGTTACCAAAACAGACATAAATAAAGTCAATTATTTATTCTGTTGTATCCAGATGTCATTTATTTGTTTTAACACAAATTTGGTTCAGATAGGTACAAACTGTTGGGTTCAGATGAACAATTACATCTTTAATTCAACAATTGGGCTTGCAAAAGAATTGTTGAACACTGCATATGTAAATGCGGTGATATATAGAGTGTTAATATTATCTATAAGTACACAGAACAACCCACACACTCACAAAGGCATATAAACACAAAGTGCAGAAAAGCTGGGTAGCGACTGCGCCTCCCTGGCGAAATCTCCCCGTGGACTTGGAGAGAGTACTTTCTTGGCCGATAAGGGAAAGTGCTGCTAATTAATCTGCTTAAAGAAGAGAGGAGGAGAAGGAGGAGAGAAAGAATGAGCGAGAGAAAGAAAGACAGTACATGCTGAAGAAGGGGCTTTTCTTTGTCGTTTCTCATTAGGAGTAGTGGCCTACATTAGCCATCTGCATCCTGCTGGTCTGACAGAGTCTGTTCTGGCCACGATCTGCTCCGTTCACCAGTGTCCCGACCCTGGCAAACATCCTCAACACAACTCCAGCTTTCGGATTACCCAACACATTACTGGAAAACACAATCACCCCCGAGTGGCCTCGCCGAGTGAATAGTCTTGGGAAGAAGCGCAGATCTACCACTCGAGTGTGACTAATACACTTACAAATCTTCAGCCATGGAAGTGAAATGGCCTCCAGCCGAATCTAGAGCACATATTGTGTATTTGGATGCCTCTGCTTGCAGGGATTGAAAAACGCAGATAATCTTACAATACTGAATGCATGAGCTCAGCTGAAGTGAGTGAGGATGAGGCTGGAGGAAGACCTGAGTAAAATGTGTTGTGTGGATGTTTTCTGTTCTTCAAGGGCAAGTCAAGGGGAAACTATGGTAAAGCTTTTTAAAACAAGAATTTCTCAAGAATCAAATAATGTACAACAACAGGGGCGTAGCAACCGGGGGGGACGGTGGGGATCCATCCCCCTCACTTTTAGAGACAGACCATTTAGAAACAGGTGATTAATAATTATATGAACATATGATCTCATACAGCCCCCCCCCCCCCCCCCCACTTTTAAAATGTCCACTCCGCCCCTGGCTAACAACACTACATAAACACTACAAAATTTCCCTGTTAATGTAGTACGTATTGTTGAGGTTAGATTGGCTGGAATAAAAGCAGTTAAATCAATATTATTATTAGCCCCTTTAAAACTATTGTTTTTGATTGGCTACAGACCGAACCAATTTGCCTAGTTAACCTAATCAGTTATGCTTTAAATCTGCACTTTGAGCTGAATGCTAGTATCTTGCAAAATACATAGAAAAATCTTTTTATGTACTGTCATTATGCCAAAGGCAAAATTAATTAGTTAATAAAATAATTATGTAAAATACTTTTCTCTGTTAAACTTCACTTGGGAAATATGTAAAAAAAAAAAAAAAATGACAAAAGGGCTAATAATTTTGCATTTAGCACTATATGGTGCCATGGCCATGTATATTAAAGGGCCATGAAACCCCCCTCTTTTTGTTCAAGCAAAGATCATAGAATCACCAAGAGGCGACACTCTAGTGTGATTTGGGAAACAGCCACTAGATGCCGCTAGTGTCACACGGTGGCCATTTTGGAATGAAAATTCCAATAGAACCACAGCATATTATAAGTCTGTAAAATAAACTATTAAAAGTGATGATGATTGTGATAGTAAGTGTTGTATTGTCGTCTTTCAGGTTGTATCTCAGCTTTAATGCGCTTTTTATATAAATAAATAAAAAACAAAGAAGCTGCTTGCCATCGCGACAGCAATAAGATCCAATGGACGGCTGATCGCTTTCACTCCAGAATGGCGGAATTGCGGGGCTGTTGCTGGGCGCTGCTGTTGAAATGGAACGTTCTATTGGGTGTCGCCTCTTGGTAATTCTAAGCTCTTTGGTTCAAGTCTACCTCAGAGTTTTTTTTTTAAATGCTTCATGATGGGCGTGGAGCGGGAGGAGTAGGCATGGCCAACAGAGCAGGGTAAAAGAGGGGAGCGAACAACTGTCAGTTGGCTCACAACACACCATGAGGAGATCCATGATTTTATAGTTTACAAAGTTAAAATGCAAAGAAATAAACAGTAAGTAATTTAATGGCCTGCTAGATATGTTATTCATAATTTCATATACGCATAACCACAATTTGTGGCAGCACGATGGCACAGTGGGTAGCACAATCGCCTCATAACAAGAAGGTCGCTGGTTCAAACCTCAGCTGGGTTAGTTGGCATTACTGTGTGGAGTTTGCATGTTCTCCCTGTGTTCACGTGGGTTTCCTCTGGGTGCTCGCATTTCCCCCACTATCCAAAGACGTGGTATAGGTGAATTGGGTAGGTAAAATTGTCCGTAGTGCATGAGTGTGAATGAGTGTGTATGGATGTTTCCCAGTGATGGGTTGCAGCTGGAAGGGCATCCGCTGCGTAAAACATATGTTGGATAGGTTGGCGGTTCATTCTGCTGTGAAGACCACAGATTAATAAAGGGACTAATCTGAAAATGAAAGAATTAATGAATAACCACAACTTGTTATATCATTATAAGGATAATCGTGTTTATGTAAACACTATAAATGAGGAAGATTTCTCTCCTCCTGAATCCCCGGGTCTGAATGCAGACACAGTGGATAGCAGTGCAGCAGGTCTCTTTCCATGTCTATTTCAACCATTAGCCCTGCCGGTAATCTGGAGGACTTTATACATGCGCAAACACAGCAGCACGGATATAGGCGATGTGTCTGAATGATAACAAACTCAACTGATAAAAGACAAAGTCTGCCATTCTCCAATTCTCATACAGCTTTCTCGACAAAAATGCTTGATGCAAAACAACAGCTTTGCTGTATCAGCCCTGACAGCATCATGGGGAAACACATGCAACAAACTCCATGGATCATGGAAACAAACACATACGACCATTCATGAACGGCTAAATACTGTGTGCCGTATACAGACGCTGTCTTACAGCTTGGCAGGTCTGCTTTGCCTTCGGAAAGCACATGCAGTCTTGAATAATTAAGCAGCAGGGTCTTCTCATAGGATAAGAAAACTCAGCTATGAATAATAATGAGAAACCTACATGTCATCATCACTGGACAAACAGAGCGTTAGATCACAAATGTTGACCCCGCCCCCAAAAATTATTTTAAACCTGGAAGATAAAATTAGCTAACAAAAGCTCAAAATTTTCCAGTTTTCCCCACAATCAAAGCTGACAGGTGCTAATGTTGTCTTAACTGATGCTCAACACACAAATCTGTTAAAATCTCAAAATAAGTACTTAAGGGTGTCTTGAACCTTTAATGTGCCATGTACTTTACCCACACAAACTTTGCTTAAAAATGTATGCTTAAAACAAGAACAAGCTGTTTACCAGACTGGAGCAAATACACTTAATGGAAGATATATTCTCTGTAAACAAGTCTTTCTTTATTATTTTGCAGCTTTTTCCTCAAAACACTACAGCAAAGTGCATCTTCTATAAAGTAAAGTAATTACAGTTATTTACCTTGTTTTAAAGGTGCTAAAAGGGATGTTTGTGGCTTCACTAAATTTCATCAGTGGATTAGACTACCCACTTCTGCCAAAAATCGCATCCTTCAAACCCAATGTCAGCTAAAACCGGCCGCTCAAAATAAGTGACATGTAAAGAACGCCTCAAAGTGTTCTGACAACAATAGCTGTGATGATCAAATATATTTCTGCAGTTTACGGGGGCTGTTGCAGAGACAGGTGCGATTCCTCAGGACGCCTATTTCAGTAATATCTGTCTGGCAGTTCCATTGAGTTCATGCTGAAAAGTTACCCGTTAAAGAAAGATTCACTTTTCTAATTGCATCCTACAGTACATTCACCATAATAAACTTGAAAACCCGTTAGAATAAGTTTTTTTCAAAAGAGCTGCCAAACAGATTCATTATTTTAAACCTCTTTGACCTGAAATGTCCGTTCTGTGGTCCCCGTGGATAACAGCATATGGTTTATTCCTTATTGCCAAAAAATAGACAAAAATGTACTACTGTATTTCTCCACATATCTGTGGGTTTTATGCATTTCTGGTGTTTATTAGTAGTAATAACCTGTTAATAAAAAAAAAAAATAAAAAAAAAAATATATATATATATATATATACACACACACACACACAAACACACACACACACACACACACACACACATATATATATATATATATATATATATATATATATATATACGCACACATATATATACACATATTTATTTCCCAAATGATGTCTAACAGAGCAAGGAAATTTTCACAGTATGTGTGAAAATATTTTTTCTTCTGGAGAAAGTCTAATTTGTTTTATTTTGGCTAGAATAAAAGCTGTTTTTAATTTTTTTAGAACCATTTTAAGGTCAAAATTATTATCCCCTTTAAGCTAATTATTTTTTTCTACTGTCTACAGAACAAACCATCATTATACAATAAATTGCCTAATTACCCTAACCTGCCTAGTTAACCCAATGAACCTAGTTAAGCCTTTAAATGTCACTTAAAGCTGTATAGAAGTGTCTTGAAAAATAGCTAGTGAAATATTATTTACTGTCATCATGGCAAAGGTACAATAAATCAGTTATTAGAAATGAGTTATTAAAACTATAATGTTTAGAAAGGTGTTGAAAAATATCTTCTGCACATATATATATATATATATATATATATATATATATATATATATATATATATATATATATATATATATATATAAATAAAAAATAAAACCTTTTTTAATAACTTCAAGGAGATGGCAAAGAAAATATTTTTTTTATTTTCATTTAGTTGAGACGTGAAAAAAAAACTAATTAAAAATAAGCAATTATTTATATTATATAATGTACTGTATATATTTTACATATTACATATGAACTAATTCAAACATTTTGTTTGTTTCATTTGTTCAGTTACAGCAAAGCACCGCGTTGATCCCACAAGATTACTCACGGAATGTTTTTAGTCTCACATAGATATTCGGCTGCTGGAGTTCCCAGGATTTCCCAGCATAAAAACCCAGCATAAGGTTTAAAAGTAAGAGATTAGACTACACGCTTAAAAAAAATGAATAAAAATAATAGTTTCATAAAGTACACATTTGAAACTAAAGGATCAATAATAGGACTTTAAAGGTACATATCAGCCGTTATTTCCACCAAGTGGAAGTTCAGTAAAGTGCAGTATGGTATGTTTCTGGATGCTACACCCTAATCTGGCTTGCATTTCCATTGTTAAAATGCATGATCGACATGCTGTATTTTGGGAAAATATTGACCAACGTGACTTAATAAGTTTGGTAAATGCAGGAAAAAGTAATGAACGTACTTATGTGCAAAGATGGTGGCTTATCTAGTACCTGCAGGTGATGATTCTCTGTTAACAAATCAAGGGGTCTCATTAATTGAGTACTTTTTCACATTTCTATGCACATTCTCACGAAAACGTTCTGCCTAATTCACATGTGCGTATATTAGTGAATCTAGCGAGTTCTAAATCAGCATCTGCATGCAAGAGGTTAATGATTTACATAATACAAGAACAAAAAAGCGCATTCAGTGTGATCGTCCACTAAAGCAACTGAACGGTCACGTTTGTCACCCTCAGCTCTCTCCTTACAGCACACACTGCAATATCTTCAAGCATAACCAAGTGTTTGCATTTTAATGTCTAGTTACATCCACCCTAAATAACATTATATGTAGGGTTCTTTATACATGCTCAGAAGGCCCCGATAATTGTCATGTGGTATAAGTTGTTCTCAATTTTTTTCCATACATTTAAAGTAAATTTTGATATGAAAGTTTTGATGACCCACAATTTATTTGTGAAAACACACATTCCACACATAAATTTGTGTATATAAATGTTTAGTGAATGAGACCTATTTTTCTGCAGCTTCACTCCTAAGATACTGGACAACTGTGCTAATACCCTAATGGAATTGTACCAAAAGAAGTGGTATGGTACGGATCACTGTTTTGGTATCATTCCCAACATTTGTCAATGTAAACAGAAATAACTATTCTGTGACAAGAAATAAGCCATTGCTACCAAAATACTACAAAAGTGAACCTTTTGAAAAGGATAACACCCCAGTGACAAATCTTGCACCTTTATATCTCAGAGTGCAGTATTTGAAGGCAGCAGACAGCTCATCAGGGTTTGGATCAGAGCCATTAGCTCACAATCTGATTCACATGCCAGGCGCTCTTGCCCGAACACAGACACATTTACATCGGCTTCTGAATACAGTGAACACCGACCCTCCCACGGACGCCTCTATAAATCACTGATGCAATTTATGACAGGCCGTCTGCTCGTCTCTAAACACATTACAATCAGCCAGCTCGACACACGGGCAGCACTGCGGCCCCTTAACCGGGCAGAATTAATAGGCAAACTCCAGCGTCAGATGGTCAAAACACTGTAAACACATCCAATTATTCTTCAAGAGATCTTTTATGTTTAATAGAGGGCATCTGCGGTCCCGGAGATGTCAGGGAGAGAGGAAAATGAGAGATGCAGACAGAAAGCAGGATGCTTCTGGAGGACAAGCTCTAAATGTGAGTGTTGAACTCTGGTCTCTATTTCCACAGCACTGGCCCTTCGTGCCTTGCAGGGGCTGACCGGATCATAACACGATCCCCCCTCAAGCCCCTGGGTAGCATACTCACGCATTACACACACAACTGAGAGTGACACTGAGCTGAACGCACTCTGGCATGTGACCTGGGCCACTGGGTGCTGTGAGGGTCCCATGTGTGTTTAGAGGTTAGATGTCAACATGGGCCCTGTATAAACACACAGTCAGAATTGTGTGTGTGTGTGTGTGTGCTATGAAAAATGAAGGGTGAGTGACTGATGATGTCAGTAAGTGTGTGTTTGCTCTGTGAGGTAAGTGTGAATTACAGTGGAGTGTGAAGCACTGGCATTTGCTGATGCACCTTGCTGGACAACAGTTCTGCATAAGACAGGGGTCAAATTAAGGTCAGAAAGACAATACTGTAATCGCTACCTATTACATACAGTATTTGGGCTGTTTTTTATTTTTACATTTTTGAAAGAAGTCTCTTATGCTCATCAAGGCTGCATTTGCTTTATCAAATATAAAGTAAAACTAATTAAAATAACTGTTAACAGTAAAAAAAAAAAAAAAATTAATAAATAAATCCTGTGATGGCAAAGCTGACTTTACAGCATTATTACTCTAGTCTTCAGTTTCACATGAACCTTCGGGGAAGCAGAATGAACTGAACTGTCCTTATTCATTGAGAAACAAATTAAAATCTAAATTATGGAGGGCACAACACACACAGACAGACAGACACACACCTATAGTTTTGTATGCAAATGGATGTCAGAATGAACACAGACTCTGGAGACTAAAAATGCTAGTCAGCGCTATGTTTTACCAACATATGTTTTACACAAGTAGATCTAGAACAGTCTGAATGCTTGCTGCTAAAAAAATAGCAGATTCATTCATTTACTGGAACTTTCATCATGTTTCATATTCATTTAATAACAAACCAATTTAAATGGCGAGTAAGGCCCAATCCCAATTCTACTTTTTACCCCTTCCCCTTGGCCCTTGAAACAGAGTGTAAAGTAAAAGGGCTTTAAAATGTACCCCTAAGTCATCATGAGCTCTTAGTTCGTATGAGATCAATCATATGAGACCTGCTGTAGTTATTCCAGTTGCGTTATTTTTTGGTATTTATCTTTAGAAAATCGCTGAAGGTAACAATGTCATGTTATCATATTGATATAATGTGGCAACAAGATCGTAATTGTATTGTGAATTTACACCATGGCCATATTCACCTATGTAGAAACAAAGCTGCACGGTGGCGCAGTGGGTAGCACAATCGCATCACAGCAAGAAGGTCGCTGGTTCGAGCCTCGGCTGGGTCAGTTGGCATTTCTGTGTGGAGTTTGCATGTTCTCCCCGTGTTCGCGTGTGTTTCCAATTTAGTTTATTCAATTCACCTATAGAGCATGTCTTTGGACTGTTGGGGAAACCGCAGCACCTGGAGGAAACCCATGCCAACACGAGGAGAACTAGCAAACTCCACGCAGAAATGCCAACTGGCCCAGCCGGGACTCGAACCAGCGACCTTCTTGCTATGAGCCGACAGTGCTAACCACTGAGCCAACGTGCTGCCCTTTAAATCCTAAAATGATTTAAAAATTTAATAAAATATTTTTGGAGTAAATCCGATTTAAATACAACTGAAATTCTCTGAATTGAGAAAAGTCTGTCAGTTTAGAAAACCATAGTATTATCTCCTCATATACTGTAAGCAGAAGGTCTGAAGCACATTCACACATCTGCGCATTGCTTCCCTCTCGTGGGATTTTCACAGGTGCCTGGCACCAAGTGCAAGTGTGAAGTCAAAACCGGTACATCTGCAGGAACAGAACTGTGACATCTTTACTGGAAATAAATCAGCTGAAGCAGATGGACGACCTGCATTATTGAACACTGTGCTACATTCTGGGTGTCCCTCTCGGGAGGGGGTAAAAAGGGGGCGCTCCACAGGTCAGACGGGGTGCCTTGAGGCATGAGTGGGTGAAGCTGGTGAATACGGCCAGCCCTTATGCCAGGCTTCGCACACCCCCATTGGCAGCCCTGGGCCAGATGGTGAATGAGCTGGCTAATGGAGCGAATTCATGCAAGACAAATTTGCCCACTTAACAATCAATCCCAACACTGCTCTGTCATCAATAATTTCCTAGGATCTCCCAGGACACTTTCAGAGGCAGACAGACTGAATCACTGATGTAAACACCATCAGGTCTGAGAGAGGTACAGCGTTGAATAAACTGGCAAGCAAACAAAGCAAACGCATACCATGGTTCAATATGCAATCCAAATCATTCATCATTGCATGAATGAAACAAGCATGACGCATCATTTGTAATATTACTAAGTCAAAACAATTCAATCATTTTAATATAATTATAAATATGTGTGTTTCCCAGAATGGTGCTGGGTTGCGACTGGAAGGGCATCTGGTGAGTAAAACATATCCCAGATTAGTTGGTGGGTTATTCCGCTGTGGCGACCCCTAATAAATCAGTTACAAAGCCAAATAAGGAAATTGAATAAATATAAACAATGTAAACATTACAAACCACATAAATACTTCAAGACAAAGTAAATCCTTACTATGTATGTAAATTCTAATTAAAAACAAATTATGTGTTTGCTGAAAAATGAATCTGAATATTGCCGAAACTGTGTACTATGATTATTAATAAAACCAAATATATATATACTCACCGGCCACTTTATTAGGTACACCTTACTAGTACTGTGTTGGACCCCCTTTTGCCAACAGAACTGCCTTAAACCTTTGTGGCATAGATTTAACAAGGTACTGGAAATATTCCTCAGAGATTTTGGTCCATATTGACATGATAGCATCACACAGTTGCTGCAGATTTGTCAGCTGCACATCCATGATGTGAATCTCTCATTCCACCACATCCCAAAGGTGCTCTACAGACCATTTCAATGTGGTCATGTCACTGGTCCATGAACATTTCCTGCTAGTTATCAAATTATTTTATAACTGTAACAAGAGGCAGTTCAATCATAATTTTATGTTAAAACAGCTCTCATAACATTATTTATCAATATGTGGATCTTTTTGGATTCTCGAAGGCTATAAAAATTAAAAATGTAAAACAGGAAATATGTTAGGACCATTGTTATTGTTTACATTTCTTTAAAATGGTCTATTGGATTGATTGCATTTGCATACAGTGAACTCATTGTCATGTTCAAGAAACCAGTCTGAGATGATTGAGATGATGCGCTTTATGACATGGAACATTATCCTGTTGGAAGTAGCCATCAGAAGATGGGTACACTGTCGTCATAAAGTGATGGACATGGCCAGCAACAATACTCGGGTAGGCTGTGGTATTGACACGATGCTCAATTAGTACTAATCGGCCTAAAGTGTGCCAAGAAAATATCCCCCACACCATTACACCACCACCAGCAGCCTGAACCATTGATACAAGGCAGGATAGATCTATGCTAGGTTGAAACGAGTGGTTATTAAAGTTACTATTGCCTTTCTATCAGCTCGAACCAGTCTGGCCATTCTCCTCTGACATCTGGCATCAACAAGGCATTTGCGCTCACAGAACTGCTCACTGGATATTTTCTCTTTTTTGGACCATTCTCTATAAACCCCCGAAATGGTTGTGCGTGAAAATCCCAGTAGATCAGAAGTTTCTAAAATACTCAGACCAGCCCATCCGGCACCAACAACCATGCCACGTTCAAAGTCACTTAAATCACTTTTCTTCCACATTCTGATGCTCGGTTTGCAGATTGTCTTGACCATGTCTACATGCCTAAATGCATTGAGTTACTGCCATGTGATTGGCTGATTAGAAATTTGCGTTAACGAGCAGTTGAACAGCTGTACCTAATAAAGTGGCCGGTAAATATTACCTGAAAATGTGTCTATGACCATGCTGCACTATTAAACTGTAATGTCTTATGGTTTACTGCTTAAATAACATTAAACTTCTAGTCTAAAATCGACATTCTAGTCTAAATTTCCCTATCCTCCATCTGCAGATTAAACATATATGTAACTTGAGCCACAAAGTAAGCATGATCATTTGAGTACCAAAGCTAACACTCAATCCACACATGGGTTATATATATATATATATATACAACCCGTTGAAGGCTGTAGGGCGGAAATCAAACACTTCCACTATTACTGATGTGTTCTTATGGGCTTTGTAGCTAGGCAACACATTTAAACGGCTCTTAGCGTGATCTCATTTTAAAAAAGAAGGGGAAAAAAAATAAAAAAATCTGGCCTAGCCTCAGCCATTTCAGAAAGAGAGCACTTTTGCTCCGCTGGGCCCATATGCCAGTCTGTCAATAATGCATGTCGATGAAATCTGACAGGAGGGGGAAGTAATATTTCTGTTGAGCCAATATCACACAGCAGCTGGCTTTGTGTAAATAAATCTAAGGGGTGTAATGGGTGGAGGCGCTCCACCAGGTTTGGGTGCCACTTCGCAGCTGTAATCCCCACTCTCCAGCTGGGCTATCAGTGTTTTGGATGGTAGGGGTAGACGGAAAGCAGATTGAGGGGCTGGACTAAAACACCAAATGCATTTATTCATAAATAATTCAAAATTAATTAGCTAAGTATAGATTTGTCAGGACTCCAGAATGTGTTTAAGTGGTAACAAAGGCATTAAAAATGAAGATGTTTAATTGAAATTGAAATTTGCCAGCATTTGAATATGGTGCAAGTCCTGTTGTCCAATTCACAAAACTGTTAAGTAAAATTTTGCCGGCAAAAAACAAACAAGATCTATTGTTTGTTAGTAATGTGCAATAAAAACCAACACTAAAACAGGAATCAAGGTGGTACATTTACATAACCAATATAAATCTAAGCTTATTTCAGTATTGATGTCAGAATACTGTAATTATGCTGGTTTGAGAAAGTCAACATACTGTTATACTACTCTGTGCTCGAAAACAAATGTATCTCCTCCTAGGCCGCTCATGCTACAAGGCCCAAATTTGGTCAAAATGTGCCTTGTGCATTCAAGATTTATGCTATATCTCCTCATGCCAATCAGACTTATCGTTTTTAGAATTAAAAAAAAGTTAAATATTAATACTAGCCCCAAATTTGGCCAAAAGCTGTGTTCTGTATTAGATTTTGTTGCTCTATCTTTTCAGGTTTATCAAACTTATTGTTTTCCAATAAATCATTTTTAAGCATTATTGTTCTCAAAATATGGCAAGCTATTTCTGACTTAAACTCCATATTTTTACTGATATGGCAAGCGATTTCTACATAAAGTAAATTTCTTTACTGATATGGCAAGTCATTTTTGCACATATCACACTTATTAAGCTTTATATTTTAAAATTATTGATTTTTACATAATGTCAAAGTCAAGTTTTTAACTGTCATAGAGACATCAGGGTTGATTTATATCGCTCATATTGGCAATTAGTGTTGCACGATATACCGATACTAATAAAGTATCGCGATACCCTGGCTCTCAAAACGATACGATATTGCTTTTTTTTTTAGTACCGGTACTTTTGAGTGACACCTGTAGTTGCAAGTGCTCATCAATAGGGTGGAGTGTGGGGGCCGCATGCTTCTTCTACGATGGGCGAACTGAGTGTGTGTGTTTTGCTGTTGAGACTCTCACACACACTCCATAGTAACAAAACAATGCAGTTAACCATTAGGTGAAAATTGGAATTATTTTGCATGTGTTGCTGACAGTCAGGGCAAGCGTACGAACATTACAAAACCTTTGTGTACTGTTACAGCCCGTGTGCAAAACACATAAATTACCTGTGCTCTGGTTGAAGCTTGGAGGAGGAATGTAAAATAAACGTATTATCTGTGTGTGCGGACGAAGTATTAGTCACACCCCCAAACTTTACCCTAGTCGAGTGCGGTGAACGCGGGCATGACAGCGGAGGATCGTGCTGCGGAGGCGAATGCAAAAATCAGACATGAGACTGACCGTCTTCTCTGCTGCGCGATTGACTGAACTCCGACACGACACAATTTAACAGAATCATGGAAATGACTCACGTGTATGAATTGGTCAAACAGTGTTTAAGTTACGCACTTAATCACTCGCTTTTCCACATTACATTTATGATAAATAGACGCATGTGGTTTTGTGTTAACCGGCTGAAAACGAAACAACATTCTCCAAAGTTCAGTCGAGCCAAAAGTAAACAGCAGCTGATCGCGCTGTCCTTGATATCTGAGATACAGCAAAGCAAATCACAGATTTAAATTATATAAAATATTCTATTTTATTTAAGTTAATGTTTTGATTTCAAAGATATAAAAACATCGTACATGCACAAACATGCTAAATATATTCCAATATTTTGTGAAAATGCTGACATAAAGCCTGAATAATTTTTTTAGTTAAAGCATTTGGCATATATAGATTGAGCTGTATAGTACTCACCCTTACATTTCCCTTTTAGATTTTTTTTACCAATTTGTTGCATCCGAGTGTAAAATTGTCATGTGTAAAAAAAAAATATTATTTATTTTATTTATGTTAGAACAGCTCGGCAGGGAGGCTGACAAAGTTAGTTTTTTACTTTTATATTTGTTTTACTTTTTAAAAATAGTTCTACTCTGTTTCAGCAGACAGCAAACACAGAGGGCTCTATTTTGATGATCCGCACAACTAACGCGCTCTGCGCTGGACAGTAGACCAGCTTTGATCTGATCTATTTGGACCTTCTATTAAGTTCCTCAAAATAGCAACGCGCCAGCAATGCGCCTCAACACGCCTCCTTTTTTAGACCAGAACGCCTATGGGCGCACATATGAGAGCAAATGCATTTGCTATTTAAACAGTGTGGCGCAAAATGTCAAAACGACTCTTGCGCCAAGCTGAAACTAGCAAACAACTATTGCGTCGTGCCTTTTGCCGCATTGCGCCGGGTGTATGATAGGGCCCTGAGTGTGTTTATTAATAAATAAAATTCTGAAAGAAAAAATATTGCGGTGCAGTATCGATTTAGGCCCAATTCCAATTCTATTGTTGTACTCCTACCCCTTCCCCTTTAAAATGTACCCCTAAGAATTGGGACACCACTACAGCACCTGCACACATCATCACATGTCATCGTGATCTCTTGCTTCATATGAGATCAGATCAGATCGCGACTGCTGTAGTTATTCCAGCTGCTTTATTTTGTAGTGTTTATCTTCAGGAAATCACCGAAGGCATATATTATGTTATCATAATGATATATTGTGCCAATAAGATTGTAATACTGTGCATTTAACACAGTGGCCAAGTTCATCTATGTAAACACACCAAAAACAACATTAACATTATAGCAGACAACGTAAAAAGCCCATTCCCAGCCACTAGACTTTTCTGACAGGGTATTCGAGTGTCATCGAGTGTTAGAATGTTGTGGGACGACTATACAGGAGTTATTATTATGGATTATAGAAAGTGAAATTTAGCGGTTTTTATTTTAGCATTTTTTTTTAAAAGCATGACAATAAAACATGAACACGGTTATGAATATATTAAAACATATGCTTGTTGTTGTAAAAATTAGTAATAATTACAACTGTGTAATTGTTGTAACTGTCTGCCGTTTGTTTTCTTACCCCTTGGTTTCGAGTGTGGTCCTGAAAAATCTTCGTTCGAAGGGGTATTCACCCCTTCCTCTTAGCCCTACGCCTTCAGGCAAAAGAGAATTGGGACACCACCACCCCTTCACAGGAACACGCAAAACGAGGGATAGGGGTAAGGGGAAGGGCTAAGGGGTAGAATTGGGATTGTGCCTTAGTATCGGTATTGTGAAATTTAATTTAGGTATCGTATCGAAGTCAAAATTTTGGTATCGTGCAACACTATTGGCAATAAGCTTTGATGTAACATCACTAAGCTGTCAATTGTCCACATAGCAACAAAACAGGCTAACCTAGCAACCATTTAAAAACAGCAATATCTCTACATCAGAACATCGTAGGGACCTGGGTACTGGCTCGTTTGACTCATGCTAGCAAATGGGACTTCCTGTGTACTATGCATGGTAAAAATGGTAAACCAAGTGCTAATAACGATTAGCTACATGTTATTAATGATTATCTAAGTGCATGCCCACTAAGTATTAGCATTTGATCAAACATGTACACGAGCGTTGCCATTTAGCAACTACTTAGAAACCACCTAGCAATGCCATAAACACTTTAGCAACCGCTGTGCTTCCTGCCAACTGCCATTCCCAGTCCTTGCGCAGTCACGTTGGCTTTCTCAAGCCAACATCAAAGTTCATCAACAAACTTTAGATTCTAGTTTTTAATATTGTACATTTTGCTTTCTGTTTCTGTGAGCTTTATAAAGACTTTTTAAAGACCTTTTTAGGGCCAAGTGAAAAATATGTCACAAATAATTTAAACATAACACAATATAGTAGGGCTGCGCGATATTGGAAAAATCGGACATTGCAATATTTTGTTTCACCAGATAACTTAAATAGCTCTAAGTGAAAATATATATTTTTTTATTTAGATTGATCGCGATGATTATGCAGGAGAGCAAATCATGCATAAAATATAATAAACAAACTACAAGCTAATAAGTGAAATAAACAGTGCTTTACGGTTTTCCGAGGACTCGGTATTAAGTACTCACTACTCAGATACACAATAACCCTAAAAATATATTTTATTTTTACCTAATTATTTATACAAAGTTACAAATGATACAATTCCTTGTGTGTTGCTTTAAACTCTCTTGAATTGCTCATACAGTCACAGGCCTTAAAAACACAATTATAAACTTTCACACTATGGTTAAACTCTGCAGTGACCTCACAAATCTCATATGCTCAAAAAAATTGTGTAGTCCAACAATATAGTTTCTTAGAAAACAATATTTAGGTACAGATTTACTAAACAGAGCAAATTAGTGTGAGAACAACCCAGCCTATAATGCTTAGGACTTCTAGATTAAAGGTGACAATGCTGTAAATAACGTCCATTTTCTTGCACATGATCACTTCATTTTTTTAAAACCTCAATGTTTAGGAAGCACAGGCATACATTTTTTGGGCCCTCAATGTGCCCGTGGCTGTTCATTTGCATTTTATGACTCACCAAGGACCAAGATGTCGGATGAAAAGTTTCTATAAAGTTCTACTGAAGAAAAAAGTAATGTACATCTCGGATGGCCTGAGGCTGAGTAAATGATGAACTATCCCAACATTAAACTATGATAATTGAATAATAGCTTATGTGGACAAATGAATAAGTGAATGAATAGTGAATATCCTTCAGTTATCTATTAACTGAACCCTTCATACAACAATAAAAACAATCGCAAAATCTGCACACGGATCATTTCTTTTGCAATGACTGAATTTCATTGGATATTTGGCCAAACAATATGTTTAACCTGACCTTAAGATTAATTAAAATAACTTAAACTAACATAAATATTAACTTATTGTTTTAAAATGAAACTAAATAGCTGGATTTGTCCATGTGTTGCGTGTTATGCACCTTTTTAAAATTGCATATGAATATAACAGTTTGTAACGTGTATGCATTTTATGTATGTACAGTTGAAGTCAGAATTATTAGCCCCCTGAGTTATTAGCCCCCTTTTTTGTTGTTTTTCTGAATTTCTTATTAACGGAGAGAAGATTTTTTTCAACACATTTCTAAACATAATAGTTTAATAACTTATTTCTAATAACTGATTTATTTTATCTTTTCCATGATGACAGTAAATAATGTTTGATTAGATATTTTTCAAGACACTTCTATACAGCTTAAAGTAACATTTAAAGGCTTAACTAGGTTAATTAGGTTAACTAGGCAGGTTAGGGTAATTAGGCAAGTTATTGTATAACGATGGTTTGTTCTGTAGACAATCGGAAAAAATTTGCTTAAAGAGGCTAATAATTTTGACCTTTAAATGGTTTTTAAAAAATTAAAAATTGGCTTTATTCTAGCAGAAACATAACAATTAAGACTTTCTTCAGAAGAAAAAATATTATCAGACATATACGTGTATGTATGTATGTAAGGTGTGTGCATGTATATGCATATGTAAGGATTATTGTGTGTGATTATGTAGCTATATGCATATCTGCATGTACATGTGTGCTTTTATATGAGTGTATATTTGTTGTTTATTTTGCTTTTTTTTGTCTATACATTTTTGTATTTGGTTTATTTTACAATGCTTGATTGTTATTTGTGAAGCGCTTTGAGTTGCATGTATGTAGGAAAAGTGCTATACAAATAATTAATTTTAATTTTAAATACAAAAAAATATTATTATATTTTACTTAATAATGGGTTGAAACAACTGTGTAGAATGAATGTAGAATTGCATATTGAGTGTGGAATTGCATATTGAGCAAAAATGCACTCTCATTTTTCAATGTGTCTGTTTAAAAATAACTGTAGCCGTAATGTGTACAATAGATTAGAAGGACTTACTGTCATCTGGCAAGTTCTTTATATGTAAAGGAATGGAAACACTACAGAAAGAAGCTTAACATTCAGACAACCAAAGTCTTTAATTTGTGAACCACGAGTTATTTGGTTCCTAAATGTTTCATTTCAAGAACCAATTGCTTCCTTATCTTTAAAAAGCCCTGTTTATATGCATTCATGCTCACAGTTAATCAAAATCATATCTTGGGGATTTATTTGAAAGGAAAAAGAAAGGTGGAAAGGTAAAGGGTAGAAAACAAACAAACAAATCCAAATGATCAGGCGATGTGATACAAACCAGTGCCTAACCTACTGTACAGCCAATCTCCAATGACCCCCAAACAGCCAAACCCACTATTACCCCTTTAGGAGTGAACATAAACGGTCGCACAGCCAGAAAAATATCAGTAATAACCATCAAATTCCACGGAACTCCTATAAAACAGTGGGGAAGCTTACACAGAGTCTGTCCGCACTGACAAAATGGGATAACAGCAACAACACACACCAAAAAAAGCTTCCCAAACAAATACTTACAACGCATCCTCTTCCTGAAGGACAAAGCCATTATGTTTGCAGCTCTTTCTCTCAGATCGAACATGATGACGGAGATACAGAGGGAAGACATGCAATCTGACCCTGGAGGAGGCAACAATTAGGGCCCAGTGGTTTCCACACCTCATGGTGACAAGGCATCTTATCACACTTCCTGCAGCCCAGTGAGGAAGGGCCCCAGGGGTCTGACTCGGGTACAAGGCTTCCACAGAAAGAGAGATCCACGGAGAAGAAGAAAACGGTGATTATCTTCCTTATATCTCACCCTCGAGCAGTCCAGCACAACAGAGGGGAGGTGGGATTTATCCCAGATTTCTCTGTCATGAGTTTTATTTTAAACACTGTTTTATTTCAGATGGATATGAAAGCTTGTGAAGAAAGTGCACCAGATATGTAAAACAATACTGGAATAATTAAATATCTAAACAAAATTTTAAAAAATTGCTGGCTTAGGCGCAATCAATCTGTTGTCAAACTTATTTATTCATTCATTCATTCATTTTCTTTTCAGCTTAGTCCCTTTATTAATCTGGGGTCGCCACAGCAGAATGAACCGCCAACTCATCCAGCATATGTTTTACACAGCAGATGCCCTTCCAGCTGCAACCCAGTATTAGGATGCATCCTTACACACTCATTCACACACATACACTATGCACAATTTAGCTAACCCAATTCACCTATACCACATCTTTGGACTTGTGGGGGAAACCGGAGCACCCGGAGGAAACCCATGTGAACACAGGGAGAACATGCTAACTCCACACAGAAATACCAACTGATCCAGTCAAGGCTCGAACCAGCGACCTTCTTGCTGTAAGGCAATCATGCTACCCACTTTGCCACCATGACGCCTGTCAAACTTATTCGTTTGTATAAATTTAAGTGAATTGAACATAAAACAATTAGTGTGTTCCAAAAAAAGCTTAAGAATTGTGTTGTTTCAGCTCATTTTACATAAGTAGTTTGAACAGCAAACTTTTTTTGAGTGTACAGCTCTGGAAAAAAATTAAGAGACAACTTCGAAATGTTAGGTTTAGAATTAGATGTTTAGATTATACTTCAAAAGCACTATATGATGTAAACAAAGGTTTTTGAAAGAAATGAATGTATCTTTTCAGCAAGGACACGTTCAATTAATGAAAAGTGACACTAAATTATTTTACACTGCACTGTTTCGAACTTGCTATTATCAAAAAAATCCTGACCAAATGAATAAATTTAAAAATCCACCATATTTTTAACCACCCCAAATCTTTGACAGGTTATGTACTGTATGTATTGGAGTGACCAAAAGTATACATCCACTACAAAATGAGTTATTAAAGGGGTGGTCCAGAGTGTATTTTTAAGGCTTGGTTGTGTTTATAAGATGTAAAGCAATATGTGCTCATGCTTCATTTGTAGAAAGTCATGTTATTTTTTTTATATATATCTTACTTTGATTATATACAGCTACTCAGCTAACATGAAAACGACTGTCATATTTCCTAGTTCCTCTGAAGACACACCCTCAAGAGGCTCTGATTGGTCAGCTAACATAATGTGCTGTGATTCGCATATCAGTTCCACATCCTTCCAGGGTGTATGTGCGTAACCTGAAGGGTTTATGACATCATTAACCCGGATGTCGTTTTTTTGTAGTCCCCAAACTTTGTTAGCTGTAGGCTTTGCTAAACTAACTCTGTATTAGCCAATGTCTGCCTTTGCATTAAACTTTGAACAAATTACATTCAGAGATGTTGTTTATGTTCACACAGGTACATTACACATCAACTAAAATTTAAAATATGATATCGTAGTGGACCACCCCTTTAAAAAGCCTCAATATTATCTTTTTATGCTGTTTATATTGTAGCTTTTTAAATGTAGCTGAATGTACAAATTATTTGTAAAAAATCTAAGTGTGTAACAAATTGATTCTGTAATTCCAATTTTATTTCCATAACTGATTTATATATATATATATATATATATATATATATATATATATATAGTCCAATTTCTGTTTAACGAAGAGAAGATTTTTTCAACATATTTCTAAACATAATAGTTTTAATAACTCATTTCTATTAACTGATTTATTTTATCTTTGCCATGTCATCAAGACACTTCTATACAGCTTAAAGTGACATTTAAAGGCTTAACTAGGTTGATTAGGTTAACTAGGCATGTTAGGGTAATTAGGCAAGTTATTGTATAACGATGGTTTGTTCTGTAGACAATCGAAAAAAAAGTAGCTTAAGGGGCTAATAATTTTGACCTTAAAATGGTTCTTAAAAAATTAAAAACCGCTTATATTCTAGCCGAAATAAAACAAATCAGACTTTCTCCAGAAGAAAAAATATTATCAGACATACTGTGAAAATTTCCTTGCTCTGTTAAGCATAATTTGGGAAATATTTAAAAAAGAAAAGAAAATTCAAAGGGGGACTTCAACTAAGAAACGAGTTCAACTTGCTAAGAAACGAGGAAGCTTCTAGAGCTAAAACTCGGATATGCTTTACTCACTTTCCAACATCAAATAAGAAAGCTGGATATTTAGATTAGATTAGACTAGATTTAAATAATTGGTTGAGATTTATTGAGAAATGAAGTAATGTGAAATACATATAAAGTGCTCAGCATAACTGAGTACACCCCATTTTGAAAATGAATATTTTTCTCCATTTCTCAGTGAATATAGGCAATGTATTTTGGTACATTGGTTAAAACAGATAAAAACAGATTTATTAAACAGATATATTTATTTCAATAATATTTTTGTCACCAAACATATTTAGAAATTGAAAGATAATACAATTAAATTCAAGCTAAATATTGCAAAAAAATTACAACCTACAAAATTTCAACAAAATTTTTCAATTTTTTGCTTCTCTTCATTTTTCCTCTTTTTAAAATTTGTATTTAATATTTTTCTATAACATAAATTTGGGTGTTCTAGTTTTTGGACCGTTATTGTAAATTATTTGTTAGATAAGCTCCAGATTTGGCTTCAGTACCGACTAATCTAATGTATATGCAGAAATATAATATTGTGTAGCTTCCTATTAAAAATATGAATTTAAAAGATAGATTTGTGAGGGGTGTACTTATATATGCTGAGCAATGTATAAGAAAATTTATTCCAGAAGAAAAAAAAAACTTTAAAATAGCTGGGATAATAACTGGCACTCAAATATGCTCAATATTTCACTGGATGTCCCTTATTTTTAATCATCAGACATTCACTTGTGCGTTCTAAGTAGGGAAGCTTCACAAATTGAAACTAAGACACTTAAAACTCACTCCAAGCAAAACTATGCCATATTCTTAAAGGATCTATACCAAAAAGAAAGTATATTTACATAAAATATATACCTTTTCCTTAGCCAAACATTGCTTTTGGCCACTGGTTTATATATAGAGTTCACCAGAAAATTGCACACACACACAAAAGTGGTCAATAGCCCACAACAATTCTCCAAACAGTCTTAAACAATCATACTATTCACAGTCACCATGCATGCCGTTGTCGAAGCCACTTCTTGATCATTGCCTACCACCAAACAAAACAGTGTGGGGGAGTGAGAACGCCCTGAACCGATCACACACGAAGAATTTGACATGCCGCGAAGCCTCCATGGAGCAAGTACCAATTTTCTTCTCATCAAAGGGACCGCTGCTTAGTAACAGCTTTCGCCCAAAACCCGTAGTGCTTTGTGTACGACAAAAGCGATCAAAACCTCACAGTGGCAAGGAAAGTACACAGGTGGGTCTATCACCTGCAATCACAATAACATGTGTGCATGCATATTTGCTTCATGCCACCAGGAGAGACAAGTTTCCATTAATGACTTGGAGTCAGTGAGGGAAGATGAGTGGGAGAAGACTCCTGCTGACACAGCTTGAGAAGTGAGTCAACCTCCCTCTGTGACTCTAGCGCAGATGGAAAAGAAGGGTAAGTGAGCTTTCAAGATGGCCTCTCGGCATCACCTGCAAACTCTGGCCTTGTAACATCTGTTGAGGTGCGTGACGGGTGGAGAGGAGAGGCAGTGGGATGCCTTTAGAGCACAACAGGTAAGTTTTGGAAGTAAAACTATCAATCATTTCCGCCATGGTTTAACAGTAAAGCCTTTTAAAGCATAAGACTGGAGATTATTAAGTCATTATATATAGTCTACTTTTCAACAGCTCGATATTTTTGAAAGCTACGGTAAGGCAATTTTGAAGAGACTAGCATTAGAAATAATTGCACCCAGCCAAATCAGAGTCTGCAAAGACGAGACATGTTATTGGTGAAGGGTGGAATGCAATGCTTTCAGATTATCTCATGTGTCATTCAGCACCTTGATTCATTTCAAAAAGAAATGTACACAAACTAAATGCTAAAATAAATCAGACCCTGTAATTGCCTGCACAAAAGCAAAACTGTAACTATATCATAATTTTTTCATCAGCTGCCTCCAGTGTGTAAAAGCAACACCAATGGTAAGTTTGTTTTTGGCCATTATTGGGCCTAAAATTTCTTTCGAGCATGTTGTACATTTATTTTCCATTACAAATCACACTACTACTACTGATTTGTTGACATCTATACATTATACATACAAATATACATACATATATACACTCACTGGCCACTTTATTAGGTACACCTTACTAGTACTGGGTTGGACCCCATTTTGCCTTCAGATCTGCCATAATACTTCACGGCATAGTTTCAACAAGGTACTGGAAATATTCCTCAGAGATTTTGGTCCATATTGACATGATAGCATCACGCAGTTGCTGCAGATTTGTCAGCTTCACATCCATGACGTGAATCTCCCATTTCATCACATTCCAAAGGTGCTCTATTGGATTGAGATCTGGTGACTGTGGAGGCCATTTGAAGTACAGTGAACTCATTGTCAAGTTCAAGAAACCAGTCTGAGATGATTCTCGTTTTTTTTATGACATGGTGCATTATCCTGCTGGAAGTAGCCATCAGAAGATGGGTACACTGTGGTCATAAAGGGATAGACATAGTCAACCACAATACTCAGATAGGCTGTGGCATTGACATGATGCTCAATTGGTACCAATGGGCCCTAAGTGTGCTAAGAAAATATCCCTCACATCATTACACCACCACCACCAGCCTGATGATCCAAATGTCACAGCAGAAATCGAGACTCATCAGACCAGACAACCTTTTTCTAATCTTCTATTGTCCAATTATGGTAAGCCTGTGTGACTTGTAGCCTCAGTTTCCTGTTCTTAGCTGACTGGAGTGGCACCCGGTGTGGTCTTCTGCTGCTGTAGCCCATCCGCCTCAAGAATCGACGTGTTGTACATTCAGAGATGCTCTTCTGCATACCTCGGTTGTAACGAGTGGTTATTTGAGTTACTGTTGCCTTTCTATCAGCTCAAACCAGTCTGGCCATTCTCCCCTGACCTCTGGCATCAACAAGGAATTTGCCTCCATGGAACTGCCGCACACTGGATATTTTCACTTTTTCCGACCATTCTCAGTAAACCCTAGAGATGGTTGTGAGTGAAAATGCAGTAGATCAGCAGTTTCTGAAATACTCAGACAAGCCCGTCTGGCACCAACAACCATGCCACGCTCAAAGTCACTTAAATCATCTTTCTCCCCATTTTGATGCTCGGTTTGTGCTGCAGCAGATCACATGTCTACATGGCTAAATGCATTTTTTTTGTTAACAAGCAGTTGGACCTAATAAAGTGGCTGGTGAGTGTAAATATGATGTACAGTATAGATATTAGCAAATCGGTAGTAGTGTAATTTGAAATGCTTCATAAAAGATATTCAATCAAATGAAGAATGATATAAAAATGTGGTTATGCAAATGGCACAACAACTATGAGCAGAAATCTCATATATTTCATTGATTTGGGGTGTCGTGTTTATCAACAATCGAATGTGTATTTCCTTCCCTTATTACCGTGATTACATTACATCCTCTCTAAAATCCAGAGTTATTTCTAGTGAAACAATCCAGCTGCTTTGTCCCGACCAAACATAATTCCCATCAGCAGGATGTGGCTCCCTTACTCCCACTACCAGACATCCTTCGGACTAACCAATCTCAACTCACTGATAAATGGCATCCTTAAACAATAGAGCCCTCCATGCTGAGAGACCCGGCCAAAAACCTTTTCACCTAGCTTTGAGGTCAAGAACCGGGCACAAGATGATCCTCAGAAGTCCTTCTTAGCATCTTATCTTACTTATGCCTAGTATGAGTACGACTACAATAGATTTCCCTATGAGAATGACTCTGCTAAACAGCCAGATGGTTCCACGCTGGTCGCGGGTCAACGTGACCATGATTGAAACAAACAAAATGACTCATTCGGCTGCTCTTGTTGCTAGGAGGTGGTGAAGGGTTTTTTTGGCGACAAGGAGCTCCATTGAGACGGGCCGAATGACACTCCACAGTCGGTTGCCTTGGTTTCCTGCCCTCCAGAACGGGTTATAACAGTATGGACATTGAGGGCCTGCTGTAATAATGAGCGAAAAGCCATACTGCTGGAAGTGGACAGTAGGGTGGAAACAATGACATTTTAGTGTGGGAAACTGAGCGAGGTCAAATAAAAAAGGAGGATCTGCGAAACACATCAGGGCACCCAGTCTCATTGGCTTTTTCCGGATGCGCCTGGCAAAAATAAATGAGAGGTGCTATGAACTTTACTCAGCGCAGGCCTGGTAGAGGAACAACTCTAACTCGTACCGTCTGACCTTAAGCTAACATTTACAAATCAATCTCCTCTCACGTTGTCATGGAGCTAAAAAAACCAGACTGGATCTGGTGGAGAGCGGAAATACATATTATTTTTTTCAATCTCAGGTCCCCGGGGTCGATGCAGCTCCTCAAATCGTAAGTCTTATTTCAAAGCGGTAGCTGTTACTGTAAAGTGAGGATCAGAAACAGGATCAGGCAGCAGGTTGAAGCTGGGAGGTGAAGCGTTCTGTTGGGTTGTCACTTTTTCTGAGATACGACGAGAAGAGAGGCACAGACAGGTCATCCTCACGCGCACAGATCAGATTTACACTTCAAAAAGCAAATCCCGGCAGATTTAAGAACGGTAAGCTTTTACTAAAAGACAAGGGTAGAAAAGGAAGGGGGTTTGAAGAGATTGGAAAAAAAAGGAGGAAAGGAATTAAAGAAAAGAACTGGATGGCAATTATCTTATCTTTTAGCAGGAGTGCTTCTCTGAACTGTTAGTTTGGAGGTCGTGTAGAAGTTCAGTCTAGCAGCTGGTGTTTAAAGCGGGAGGGAAGCGACCAAATCTACCTGGTTAGCAGAGGGGAACTGAGAGCTACTGAAAGCAGTGAAGAAGAGTAACAATGATCTGTGTTAGGCTATTCAGGCCCATAAATACACATATACCAAAATATCTTAAAATAAATGTGTTTTGATCAGCTGGAGGATGGATTCAGTGATAGAAAGCACTGCATGCATTGTAAATCCTGAAACCATTTTAGACATTTATTTCTGCACACTCTCTTCTCTTCCAGAACCAGCTCTTTTGAACCATTTATCTGTTAAATCTCAGACAGTCGCTATTTGAAAGTCGTGGCAACCAAACTGAAAATCTTTGCCCTCCCATGACAGCTCATTATGAATGTTCCCATGTTTCAACAAGAATGGGAACAAGCTCTCTCAACTGGAGCTGGAACTTAATTCTAGTTTATCGTCCAATTTGTTCCACAGTGTCATCAGACTATGATGATTTAATATTTTTACACTGGCCTCTGGTGCATCAGCCAATTGATGGGGTGGATAACAGTTCAAGCTAAGTAACTTACATCATGACCTGCTATACTTATTCATATTTGTTCATATTCATGACCAAATAGTGGCATTCTATCAGCAAAGAAATTAAGTTTTAGTACTAATAAATGCCTCCCAGACAGTCTTGCAAATTGCAATTCCTTTAAAGGTGCAGTATGTAAGTTTTTGACTCTTCTAAAGTATAAAAATACCATAATATGTTTGCAGATATTTAAGAAACATGCCAAGTGAACATTTGTGTTTATCTGAAAAACAATGCTGAAGTCAGATATTCTGCTTTGAAAATGTGTTTTACGTGTTGGAACGTCTGTTTTTGTTTTGGTAATTTTAACCCGCCCACTGCCACTTTAGCCAGTTATATTTCAGCACCCCGGGTTGCCTTCATGAAAAATCGCATATTTTATTAATTCATTCATTCATTCATTCATTCATTCAGAAAGGCTCTTAAAGCATGTGTCCGTGACTGAAACGCGACGTCAGATGGACAGTGGCAGACTCCAAAATGACACGCAGATTCAGAGTTTTACATGAGGTTAATATTTAGGAAATTATTTAAATATTTTAAATGTAAACATTAGGTGAGCAGGTTACATTGTAACCGCGTGTCCTAACAACTACGGAATGAGATTTGCAGTGATGATCAATTTGGCTGTTTGCATCAGATGAAATATGAAAGAAATTTAAATACAGCCATTAAGAACCACAGATTATGCATTCACTCACGAAAAGGTAAGGTTTATGCTCTAATTAATATATATTAAACCTCTTTAACATTATTAAATGTACATGCTGAGCTGAATCACATGTGTTGGTTTTAAGTCACAGTTCTAAAATTCAATTTGAAACTGTTTATTTTATTTTCAAGATCTGAGGTGATCTGCTTCAGCAGTATGGCAATAAATGTCATGTGAAATGGCATTCAAACTCCCATTTTTAGCATTTAACACTAAATAAAGCACATGAGGTGTACTTGAGGTGATCGTTGTCAGTTTTCTGTTGTTCAGCTGCAAGAAATTGAAGCCGTTTCTAATATATCAATTTGAGGTGTTGGTTAGATCAAAAACTCTTTTTAATTTAGAAAATATTCCTCCTATTGCGTGGCGTTGCTTTTTTTTAGAACATGATTTAAATCAGCCATGTTGGTCCTCAATCTGGCAACCTGCGCTTGAGTTTGTTTTGATCCAGGAATGCAACACGTAGTTCATACTGCATACTGCACCTTTAAAAAAATTTCAATTTTAATACATTGCAATAAAAAAATAACCAAAATCAAATTTAAATAAAATGGTGGAATTACATATATGGTGCTATTTAAAAGTTTGTTTTTAAAATGCCAATTTCCCCCCAAAATAAAAATAAAAATGCTGTTCTTTTGAAATCTGAATTAAATCATGGTATCTTAAAAAGTATTGTATGTAAAATACATAAACCTTTGAAAACTAGTGCAAGAAATTATATTGCGGTGACGCAGTGGCGCAGTAGGTAGTGCTGTCGCCTCACAGCAAGAAGGTCGCTGGTTCGAGCCTCGGCTGGATCAGTTGGCATTTCTGTGTGGAGTTTGCATGTTCTCCCTGCATGTTCTCCCTCCCTGCTCCAGTTTCCCCCAGTACAGGTGAATTGGGTAGGCTAAATTGTCCGTAGTGTATGAGTGTGAATGAGTGTGTGTGGATGGGTTGCGGCTGGAAAAACGTGCTGGAAAAGTTGGTAGTTCATTCCGCTGTGGCGACCCCGAATTAATAAAGGGACTAAGCCGACAAGAAAATTAATAAATGAAAATGATATTGCATTTCCACAAGACAAAAGCATGTGATCACACAATCCAGCTAACTTCAACTGTATAATCTCAAAGATACTAAATGCAATGTGAGAGAAGTATGGTTTGTTTCAAACACGTTCGTGCATATAAGATTGAAAAGAAAGGGGTCAGTAAATTGGCTTTTCAAAGCTTCAGGATATGAAGTCTCCGACAGTGTTCATATGTCTGATTCATCATCATCTCACCATTCAGTATGAAATTAGTAATTATCATTAACGAAATGGACTGGAGGAAAGACATCACACAATGAGAAATTATCTTTCAACGCCAAAGTGTAGAAGTCATGATCTTGGGCTCCGTCTGTCGTATATTCATTACTTCTCTCACAGGGATGTTTGGAGCCCTGGAGGACTATTAATTGGAGAAGGGGCAGGCTCCCAGCATGCACTACAGGGTGCCAGGTGATGGCAGACAGACAGTCCTGGCACTGAATTGATGACAAGCTTTCTCCTGGTGGAAATGACTGTGAAGGTCAGCCAAAGGAGCAAAGCAAAGACAAAATGTTGGAGGCCGACAAGAAGAAAAATGTAGTCCTTCAAGGGCAAAGGAACAGCCTTTTTGATCCTGTCCTTTGTCTGGGGAACAAAGGAGTCTCTTTACCACTTGGAGCGGCTCCCTTTTACTACATAAAAACAGACTTAGTGGGAGTGAAAAAAGGAGAAAAAGTTGCAAAGCGCACTGCGAGCCAACAGTAACAGTAAAAACTCAAAAAACAAAAGTAAAAACTCTTTATTAAATTCTCACCTCTTGCCCATGAGGCTTGCAGGTTTCGCAAGGCCGAGATTGCTCTTGTTTGGCTGCTTCTTGCGGCGGGTCAACCTCTTGCGTCCAGAGCCACTGGCGGGCACATCCTCAGCTTGTTGGGTGCTGCTGCTGGCGCTGCCCTTGCTGTTGAGGTCCCGCAATACATCATAATTGATCTTACTGGAGATCTTTTTTTGCTCCAGCATCTTCTCTATAGCCTCTCCCGCAGTGCTGGCCAGGATTGGTTCTCGCTTCTTGGACGGCTTCTTTGGCTGGACAAATTGGGATAAAAGATGTTTGCAGTGAAAAACAAACATTGGAGTCAGTGATTCCATGGATCTTATAGTAAACAGTCCTTTGGCTTTCTAAAAATGCACTGCAAAAGTGAACAGTGAAAATAATTCAACAAAATGAGTTCCAAAAAAATATACGTTACCTAATTGAAATACTTTGATTATATTAAGCTGTATACTATTCATTTTAAATTAAATATACAATAAATAAAGTAAAGCAATTGATTTCTAGCTCCCAGCATGCTTTGAATTAAACTGTTAGGAAAATAAATGATGAAATTAGCGTAGAAACCCATACATTAGTGTATAACATTGTTGTGCTAAATTTGTAGGGTTACATTTGTGTGGTTTGGGCTGAAAAAACTCTGGCTCATTCACATTGAATGTGTCTTTGCCTCTAAAAACGTAAGACACTGCTCTCAGGAATGGGTTCTAAAAAAACATAGCGCGAACATAGCGCGAAGTCTATAGCGTGAATGTAATGCAATATTATGAACGTGATGTAATAACGACAATAACAAACCCTTTAGAAATAGGAGAACAATACGTAACGATAAGCACTTGAACATATATTGTATAACTCAGCATATCTGGACACAGCAACAATGAGCGCCTCCTCCACCATGATATAATTTTCATCTCTTCTGATTGGTCCACTGCATTTGGAATTGATAATGATTAGCGGCTAAAAACTTCGCACTTACTGTACTTGCGTGGCACTTCAAAAGACACAAGTCACATGAATGTTTCCATTGAGAAACAATGAAAAAGTGGCAAATTGGAAAGGAAAACACATTCTGTGTGAATGGCCCCTACGACGGCACTTACGACACATTCCATAATCATAATTATTCAAGTATTTAAAACAAAATTTTATAACATTAACACAAACTGTTGCTAGCTAAACCTTAATTATAATGATTTGAGTTATTATGCTTTAATATTGTAATTAACTGTTAGTAGAGTACTGTGGGGTCAGGAACTCTGTGATTAACACAGTACAACATAAAATATGTAAGGGTGCTTTCACACCTAGACGTTTGTTTCGGAACCTGTCTCATTTGCCAAGTTAGCGCAGTTTGTTTGGAATATGTGAATCCAGCAGTTGCACTCGGATCCACGCCAAATCAATCAGTCCAAGATCGCCTAAATGAGGTGGTCTCGGCTTGATTGAAACGAACTCTGGAGTGTATTGATTGTAGTGAGTGATCAAAACGATACAATAAACTAACGAACCAGGCTATATCACAGTGTATTATGGTTATGTAATAGCCATATATACGGCTATATGAAGAGAGAATTATGAGTAGGGCGGAATATCATTCCTGCCGGCAAATGTGCATTTCATGTCTAATATGAAAGTGAAAGCATGCTGAAATATTACCAATTGCTGTTTATCTGTAAAGAAAATTGACAGAAATTACCATCCGATAACTTTCCCATATTTTAATCTTTAAATATTTTGTATTAGGCCTATTGTTTCATTCATTTGTGCACTGACACCTTGAAAGAAAGATCAACATCTGCTTCATGGTCTGACTGCAGTTTCAGTTAATCTCTATGATTTAAGCCTGTAATGCATAATTCTAGACATTTTTTTAAAGATTGATTGATTTAATAGATAGATTTTTACAAAACTTGATAACTGAAATGAGGTTATGTATAGGAAAGTCTTACCTTTGATTTATATTTAGTGACGATGTCTGTGAGTGTCAAAATTAAAGTGCACCTTTTCGCTTATAATGTCTTATCGCTTATTAACATAAATTAGAATAACAATGTGACAGCTAAGCGGAATCCATGGGAAAAATAAGCCCTGAAACTCTGACCAATATGAGGAGAGTTTACTCGCACGTGACTTGTTTTAACTATTGAGTGGAGGGACTACAGTATGTCATTAATTTGAGTTAGCATTTTAGCAGTTCCGGTTTCCTCATCCCAAAGTCAATGGGTTTTTTAAATGGGATTTCGGTTAAATCACTTAAATAAGGTTTGTGTCGAACACAAACTCAAAATACTTTCCCGTTTTATTCAACGACATAAAACGCATCAGTTACATCACACTCTTGACTTTTTAAATCAGTTACGCTTCTTTAAAAAGACGGTTGCTATCAAGTTGCTAAATGGTACTTCAGGCGGTACACTACATTATACGTCATCGAGCTGGTCTGGTCTGGAACGCAGCTCACTTGCGTTGGGTGTTTGGATTTGTCTATTATTTAAGTATTTTCATAAATAGTATTTTATAGTTAGTAGTATTTTTCTAATTGGGATATTTATATTGTGTGTAGATAATGTCTTCACTTGTAAAGACTGTATAGACAGATTAATTTGTTGATCATTTATTTTAATTAAACGATATTATGGGGATACTGCTTAACAGTGCAGCCTGTCTCTTTCCTGCTCTCAGTAATGCAAATGTGTACATAAATGTGTAAAAAATGGCTACATGTACACTGTCATTTTAACGTGATCAATTAATTTTTTCTTAATCTGTACAATATTTACACTCCTCCTTAAAATTGATAGCATATGTGACTGTATGGGCTGCTTTTCGCTGTACTTGAAAAAAAAAGACATACTGACAAAAAAAGAATTCTGAATGTTGTTCTCTGTCCATGATGCAACTTGCAGGCATATAGACATATAGTCCCTCACGCCTTATTTCTGTCGTCTGTTACTAAGGTAAGAGGACTGTATGCACACGATTCATTCATTCATTCATTCATTTTCTTTTCGGTTTAGTCCCCTTATTAATCCGGGGTCGCCACAGTGGAATAAACCGCCAACTTATCCGGCATGTGTTTTACGCAGCGGATGCCCTTACAGGCCGCAACCCATCACTGGGAAACATCCATACACTCATTCACACACATACTAAATTCACCTGTACCACATGTCTTTGGACTGTGGGAGAAACTGGAGCACCCAGAGGAAACCCACGCGAACACGGGGAGAACATGCAAACCCCATACAGTAATGCCAACTGACCCATTCGACGCTCAAACGGGCAACCTTAATGCTGTGAGGTGAACATGCTTCCCACTGCGCCACTGCGTCACCCCATGCACACAAGTGTAACACTTATTTAAATGTCTTATGATAATACTATGTAGGCACATTTATACATAAAGTTTTAAAAAAACAACAACGGTAAAACAAAATAAAATGTATTTCCAATATAAAAACTATCTAAGAGGCACCTAGGTCTTTACAGATGTGTTTTTGCATATTTGTATTTGTTTATAATATATAGCGTGGGTTATAATATAATAAACCGAGAGAGAAAATGTTTATCATGGACCATATTTCTAAAAATAAGCTTGAAAAGTTGTCTGTAGCCGGATGGTGCTGACGTAAGGCACTTTAGTCCGTTATAGCCTAATGTTTACACGAGTACATTTTAAACGATCCGTGTCCACACTCGTGTTTCACCCAGCGTTTCTCTCCGTCTACACCACACCACTGAAAGAGCACATCACGTGCCCACACACACATTCTGCCATGCGCTGCAGCATATCTACCCAGATGAGTGCTGTGCTCGTCGGACTGTTCATCAAGGATCTACCGCTGGATCCAATCTCACTATATTTGTTAAATATGATATTTAATTCATCTTGTTGTCTATATCTAACAAACTATTCCCCGACTTTGGTCTTTTGAATCTATTGTTCTCAGGTAACGTGTTTTGGCTGAGCGCAACAATAAGTTAATAATTAATGTAACCATGTACATTCTGTATATTGACTGATTGCTTGCCTTTATTTCCTCTAATGTATAAACTTATTGTATGTTATACTTTTATAATGGCCAATATTGACTATTAAAACTGATATTCAGCAAAAGAGAGGGTATGTTTCATATTGTCAATGAAAATGAAAGGAGGCAGCTATGTTAAAGGCTTCATTTTGTTATAAATATGCATTCAGTGAAGATGACGGTCATATAAATATGTAGCTACATGATGCCTCAACATTTTTGGTGTCAGTTAAGTTGCTAATATCAAAATGAAAATAGGCAGTTCCTTATATCTTGTTTTCATTTTATTGTTAAGATAGTGAAACAACGTAGCCAGGATGATGTGAATAAAGTTAAAAAGTACACTGTTCCCTTTGAAGATTTACCCGACGTGTCCTCGGGAGTTTGTTTTTCATTTCAAACTTGAGAAGTCTGAACTTACAAGGAGAGGATGCAAGACTGAACTGTGTGTAGGCTACTTAATATTGAGGAAAAAGCCTCAATCAGATTGGCGAACATCTGCAGCCCCGTCTCCATTTTCAGATGTCTCCGTTTTCCCCCCTCCACACTGAGACAAAGCAGCAGCGTTTTAGAATGAAAACGGCCTCTCCAGCATTTTTCAAAACGCTCCGTTTTCAGCACTCGAAAACTCCGGCGTAGTGTGGACGGATGGCTTAACCGTAGCAAAACTTGTGCGTTTTAAAACTAAAACGTATTAGTGTAAATGGGGCCTCAGAACAGACTCAAGTCAATATAATTTAGGGTGCTTTCAAACCAATGGATCAATTCTTTTGTTCCAGAATATAAAATTGTAACAATGTTGTTCATTGTTCTTGGAGCAGTTCGCTTTTACACAGCAAATCTTCTAAATGGACCAAACGAGCTAAAACAAGTCACGTGCGAGTAAACTCATCCTCACATTGTTCAGAGTTTCAAGGTTTAAATGGGATAGTAAATGTGACTTAATATAAGTAAAGAATGCTTTTAATACATTAGTAAATAATACTTAAATTGCACTTAATACAATAAGGTTAATATTACTTCAATAAATGAAGGCAACAAGTTTGCACAATTTAAGTATACCTGACAATGAAGTAGTGAAGGCCAAAAACCAATAAATGAGCATTTCCATTTGGTTCAAAGGGGTATCTGGGTGCATTTCTCCCATTGGGCCTTTGATATAACGACATCAGGCAAACAGCTGTCAACACCAAGGTGACAGAATCCCATTTGTAGCCAGGAAAAGCAATCAAGTCCATCTGATCTGGTCACCGCTGACCATGTTCCTAGACTATCATTGTGGAACAAGTCTCTTCACAGTTAGAAAGTGAACTACTGTACCTGAAATTGCTATCAGGCTCAAGGCAGCCCATTATAGGTGCAGAGCAGGGCCGGCTAATCCAACCCCGACTGGGAATCATGGTGCAGATGTCAGAGCAGACAGGTTAAAGAGAGGCGACACTGAGAGCATGGGGTGAAACTAGAGGAGCAACTGAAGTTAAAATGGAAAGTATGCAGTCTCCAAGGATCGGCAGCTGCTGAGTGTCTGAAGATTCCGGCGTGGAAGTAAAGCTCCTGCCGAAATGGTAAGAAAAAGCCAGACACACACACACACTCACCTTCTCCTTATAGGTCCCCTGTTCCTTCTCTTTAGCAATTCTCTCTTCTTTTTCTGGAAAAAAAGCAAAATGGGAGCACAGTGGATATATTAAATGCAAAGTTCTAAAAGCAACAAAATTATGGCCTTTTAAACTCAACAACCCTTAAAACGTTGAGCAGATTAACTTCAGGAGGCCAATCGCTTAGCTATTACAGGTATTTTTCATATGTATGTATTTTAAAAATCAAGATTAATCTCAGGAAGTTCAGTCAAGAGACGAAATTAGGTTCACTGTGCCAGTATTTAAAAATAAAATCCCTCCATTCACTGAATTTTTATCTTTATGCCTGTGACGTCAGCCCAGATTGGGTGCATGAGCTTGTGTGAATAAATGGATTAAGCTATTCTTCTACTGTTCGCTTACCTTTCTGTTCCCTCAAATACTCCTCATTCTGTTTCATCCACAGCTCTGTCTTCGCCTCCACCTCGATCTCGTTCAAAATGTACTGTAGAGAAGATAACAGGCCTTTGCTGAGAAGTAATGCTAAGAGGTGATCATTTATGAAACTGGAATGCAGTTTTTTTTCTAACCTTATATGACCTAATAAAGTCTAACAGAAGTTTGGAGTATTATACAGCAAAACAAATGTAATTGATAAACGAGTAATTATGTCTTAAGAGATCAAAATCAGTGACTGTTTTAACATCCAAGCACAAGGAATAAAGTGAAAACCTGATTTAAATGATGCACTCAGACATTCTTCCCCAGAGTATATGAAGTCAAAGCTCCTTTTTGTTTCTTGCACATATTTAAGGAGTGGTTTAAAATGCTATGAAAATACTACAATTTAATAATAGGCATAATAATCATAATTATTATTATGTCCCAATCAATTGTTGCTTAACCACAAGTTTAACAGATAGCGTAAGAGAGCAGAAAGCAGATTGGGTAACTTTAGTGACTTTACAGGCAATTGTTCTTCTCAATATTTATTTTTTGTAAAACTACAACAAAGAGGGGGAAAGTATGTATATTTTTACAATTAAATTAAAACTTTATTAATGCACATTTTTATACAAATCTTAATATGCGTATGAGGAAAATCGCTTTTAAATGAGACTATTTGAATCGAATATTTGCAAAATGATCATATTTACACCACCAGCTTAAGCCATAAAGAAGTGTTTGTACAACATACAGGTGGTATAAAACTGATTATAATCAAATGACCCTTGAATATTTACAAAAATAGAGATTTAGTAAAAATAGAGCACTTACGGACATTTATTTCAACATTTAAATCAGCCCCAGAAATTGTCTGCATGTGCGTTACTCTCGACCGCACGCTGAGAAAAGCCGAAAGTAACCCGGATATATAGTACAATACTTTAAATATCCAGTAGGTGGGCGGTCAAAACCACAAGTTGCTACATGCGACTGCACAACAATGATACTAGTGATTAAAAAATATATGTTTTGGTGGGCCAAATCTCATTATACGGCTATACAGGGCTGGCAGTTTAGGACCCCTGCCTAAAAACTGAAAATTGTGTCATCATTTATTCACCCCTTAATTGTCACAAACCTGTTGGAGTTTCTTTTTTTCAGTTGAACACACAAGAAAAAATTAAAGAAACATTGGGTCTCATTCACTAATATTTGCAAACATTTTTGACACACTTTTGAACTTCTCACAACACGTCTATTGGTTGTTTTCAGTCACGTGGTTCTGGTGACATGAGAAATTCAGATGAAAGCAGATGAAGGGCAGGAAGTAAAAAACTGAATGGGAGACATAGAAAGTCCATATTTTTGCGATTTATACCATATTTCAAAAGAGATATACATAAAAAAATAATCATATATGTTGGGCATGATTCTTATATCATGAAGAAGGCCGAGTGTTCTACTGAACTAAAATATATTAGCCTGTCATCGATGCGGTACATACTGTATAATACGTTACAAGAAAAATACTATAGTAAATACTACAGTGTTTGGAAGTATACTATAGATAATACTTGATTTAATTTTATTGTTGCTGTGGTACAACACAACTGTAGTAATAAACAAATTATTCAATAGGCTTCAATTTTCTATGCTATAATCACAGTGCACCACAGTTTACACTAACATCACAGTATTTATTACAGTTTATCAGTTTACTATACTACCGTATTCTGGAGCATTCATTATCAAAGAGTTTTACACATTATGCACTTTACTGTGGTTCAAAAACATGTATACTATAATTTGCTTTAGTTTTTTCCCCATGCAGATATCTTCCAGGCATTACGCAATAACAGATGAAAGCATACAAAAGTGTGGACACATAGTCTACATTATTATTCATTTATTTTTGTATGGGGAGAAAAGTGCTCCACAATAATAACTGTCTGGTTTTGTCACAAGGGTTGCATCTCTTTTTCTCTGTCGATGAATTTACCATCAACAAACATTCACCACTGCTGTGCATCTCGATGTTCACGTTACAGTTGTTTATTCTGCCGAAACGTCAGTAAAGACTTGGATTATTGCAAAACAAGATGGAGTTTTCATTACAGCGCTTACATGGCAGAGTACATTATTTATATTCTCCTGGATTTTGTAGAAGTGTGGTGGTGTTTGTATCTGACTTTTATATAACACATTAACATATTTCTACACATAGCTAGGCCTGCATATAATATTTATGGGTGCTGTCAAATAAATTATCGCGCTCAAAAAAGAGTCTGTACATGTGGATGTATTGAATAAATGTTTATTACATGCCACCTTTTCTTCCGCTTTTCAGCCAGATTCTTGAACTTTCCCCCCTTAATGAGCAAACACTTTCAGAAGTCTAAAAAAAAGCTGTTCGGCATTTCTTATTTTGGCCGATTTAAACAATTATAAACAACATAAAACAGAAACATTTTAATGTTCTGATAGCGAGTCTCCCACATCATCAATGACGTCATGTGAAAACAACCTATACACACATTTTATGCATAAATTTGTGCGTATGCATGGTTAGTGAATGACACCCATTGACTTCCATAGTATTTGTTTTTCCTACTATGCAAGTCAGTGTTTACCAATTTCTAACTTTTTTCTAAATATCTCATTTTGGGTCTAAAAGAAAAAAAAGAATTCATAAAGCTTTGGAACAAACTGAGGGTGAATAAATAGTAAGTAAACTTTTATTTTGCGTGAACTATCCCTTTAAGAAAAAAGCTTTTGTAGATTAAAATGATGTGAAAATTCTTAAGCTCATTAAAAACAGACTACATACCTTTTCAATTTCATCTTCATCAATCCCATCCAAATCTAGTTCCCCACTGTCAGATTTTTCTTCCACTGCAAAAGGAAAAGCATAAACAAATTAATAAACTAAGAAAAGTGTAATTAAAAACAGTCTGATTAAGTGATTTCAAGACAGCAATGACCTGGCACATGACACAGTGTTTACCGCCAGGATATTTAGTTTCCTATTTGGGAATGAAACCGAAGATAAGCGTCCTGCTTGACTGGAGTCGGCAGCTGCCAGAGATGGTACACTACACAGGAAGTACTTTGGTGGCGTTCTCTCAATAATGCACAGGCTGCCAGCTCTTTGTTGTTTAATTGCCATTAATAGGCTTAGCAGTGATATGAAAGGATTTTATGCGTTCCTTAAATACTTTCGCAAATTGTCTTGAAATCCACGGTGTCACACTTATTAATCCCTAAATTAAAACCTCATATGGAGGCAAATACCAATGTTACTGTATGCAAATACAAAGCTTTGATGAAACCTCAGATTCACATAAATGTGTGTTATAAACACCACCTGAATACAATTAGCATGTGTCTGTAAGAATGTATAAATATACATGAAATCAGGGCGAGACGAGAGTGTTGTAAATAGAGATGATGAAAGAAACCCGTCACAAAATAAAACAGCATCTCTTCCTGTTAATAGGAATCCAGTGAGTGGTGAATTAAAATCACATGTGAACACTGGAATGCAATAATCAAGTGTTTACTCATAACAGATCATGTATAAACTATCTAGATAACGCAAAAGAAACGTTCTGGATCTGATTTCCATTAGCATGATCTAGCTAAGCTTTTTAAACTGATATTTAAAGGCCTCATAACATGCAAACAGTGACACACAGGCAAAACATTTCTCTCTTTAAAGCAAATTTTTCATGTAACAAAAATGCTTTTTTCCAAATATGAAGAGCTGCAAAATGTTGGCCTGGGATAAGTGTGATTAGATTTGTGGAGCCTCGGTGGATCAGGACCAGATGTTCATTAATTGAACATCGAGAGATCTGAATATCATCTCTGCTGTGGCCATCCGACTCTCATTCACACGCTTTGGCTTTCTCAAAGCGAGTCCGGCCTGGGAGAGCAGATTTAAACCTCTGAAGTGAGACAAAAGAAAATGGGTCACAATCTGTCCCCATCTCAGATTTGTACGCTTACATGTGTGAGGTTTGAGAACACTTTGAAACAAAGATGAAATTTTGATGTAGAAAAAACTAAACTGAAATAGTGTTTACTCGTAAAACGTAATACAATCATTTAAAAATGAAAAGAAAAAGTTACCAACATATTTTAAGTTGTCTTTGTTACACGTTCCATGCACATATTATAATGGATAATGAACAATTACAAAATGTTCAGGGCTTGACATTAACACCAGCCAACCCGCCAAATGGGGGTAGATTTCAGCTGTGGCAGGTTAGACAGACACTCCCACTAGTCACTTGGGCTGGTTGAAAAGAATTTTTAAATGGCCAGTGCTGGCTCGTCACAAAAAATTTGAATTTTAGCTTATGTCCGTTTGTCAATATGCATGCAAATGTGATCTTACAATTGAGAAGCAGCACGACTGATAATTGTTTGCACGAGCAAAAGAAAGCAGGTAAATACTGAATGAGAGGATTATCAGGCGCAAGGTGAGACACAGGCGATCCTCACTAACAGATGACGGCTTTAACGCGTCCCATTTCCTTGCGTGAATCATCCGTTCCTGAAAACGCAACTGGTGCAATCGGTTCTCTTCCAAAAAGACTGGACAAAAGCGGTGCTCATGTACCCACAGTCCTGCTGCTTTCTGAGATATTTGTGTAAGCAGTGGTTGCCGTTTTCGCTTTAACCATTATTTAAACAGATTATTAATGGGCCTAACATTAACCCTAACATCCTTATCGTTTTATTTTGCTTATGTTTTTGTCACAATGTACAGTTGAAGTTAAAACTATTAGCCCTCCTGTACATTTTTTTTTCTTTTTCCCAAATGATGTTTAACCAACCCAGGCTCATTCTAAAAAAATGTAGCTCTATAAACATTTCTGGAGAGAGCAAAATACATCCCAGGAGCTACGTTTTTTGCTGTTTTTGTTTTCGCGAATCCGCCAGAGGCCGCTGTGTACCCTCGTGTACCTACAGTCCTGCTGCTTTCTGAGATTTTTTGTAAGCAGCAATGGTTGCCGTTTTCGCTTTAACCATTATTTGAACAGATTATTAATGGGCCTAACAATAACCCTAACATTAACATTCTTATCATTTTATTTTGCTTAGATATTTTTTATTAATATGGTTTAATTATCATCCAGGCTGCACGGTGGCGCTGTGGGTAGCACATTCGAATCACAGCAAGAAGGTCACTGGTTCGAGACTTGGCTGGGTCAGTTGGCATTTTGCATGAAGTTTGCATGTTCTCCCCGTGTTAGTGTGGGTTTCCTCTGGGTGCTCCGGTTTCCCCCACAGTTCTCCCCTTTCCCTAAACCCAACCAATAGTATTTTAAAAAGCACAGATTGACTCGCCCACCCACTTCCCTAAACCCAATCGCAGTGTTTTAAAAAGCTGATTAGCGAGAAAAGGAACTGCGTCATACCGCCCCATTTCATTCGTTTGAAAGACAAAATGCAGCCATACATAGCTCTGGCTACATAATTCATGATCTCCAGAAATGTTTATAGGGCTACAATTTCAGAATGAGCATAAGTTGTGTTTAACAGAGCAAGGAATTTTTCACATTAGTTCCTATAATACTTTTTTCTTCTGGAGAAAATCTTATTTGCTTTATTTTGGCTAGAATAAAATCAGTTTAAATTTTTTCATATATTATAAGGCCCCCTTAAGCAATATATATAATTTCCAATTGTCTACAGGATAAACTATCATTATACAATGACTTGCCTAATTAACCTAGTTTAGCCTTTAAATTACACTTTAAGCTGAATACTAGTATCTTGAAAAATATTTAATAAAAATGTTTGTACTGTCATTATGGCAAAAGTCAAATAAATCATTTATTAGAAATGAGTTATTAAAACGATTATGTTTAGAAATGTATTGAAATCTTCTCTCCGTTAAACAAATATTGGGGGAAAAATGTACACGGGGCTAATAATTCTGACTTCAACTGTATGTCACATGGTTTCCATGAAATGCCAGTTTCTCAGATGCATTGTTTCTTCTTACTGCCTTTTCCATACCATCTATTATATCATCCACTACCTCCTGTTGCCTGCTCCACTAACACCTGGTTTTCATGGAAGAGGTGAATTTTAAATCTTTAGCAGGAATGTAATTGCATCCAGGTATCTCTCCTATAAGAGGGAGATAGGATACTTGCTCATGCATGGACCAACATGGGCATACTGGTCTATGAGGGAATTGGGCTTGTTTGTAGGCAGCTTGCAGTGGCTGTCACATATCAAACCCAGTGGAGCAAATCACAGCGTTTCCCCAGAGCGACTGCACAGCCGGCATGGATAGAAGGGGAAAAAAGAAAAAACAACATGGCACGATCAGGTTTCTGCTCTTTAGAAGGTTGCCATGTGGATGATTGGGGTTGGATAGATGATGGTAGCACCTTACAATGAGCTCTAGTTACAGAGGGGGTTGAAAATGTAATATGAAGCCACCCAAAGGTCACATGGGTTGAGGTACTGTATGCAACCAGCAGAGACTTCATTAAACTTAAGGTGTGGTCAAAATATTGCAAAGCAAAAAGATAGTAGATAGTAGCTGTGAATATGAACCATTGGCTGAACATATAGAATCACCGTACATACAGTTGAAGTCAGAATTATTAGCCCTCCTGAATTATTAGCGCTCCTGAATTATTAGCCCCCTTGTTTATTTTTTCCTCCAAATTTCCTCCAGATTTTTTTCAACACATTTCTAAGCATAATAGTTTTAATAACTCAATTCTAATAACTGATTTATTTTATCTTTGGCATGATGACAGTAAATAATATTTGACTAGATATTTTTCAAGACACTTCTATACAGCTTAAAGTGACATTTAAAGGTTTAACTAGGTTAATTAGGTTAACTAGGCAGGTTAGGGTAATTAGGCAAGTTATTGTATAATGATGGTTTGTTCTGTAGACATTCGAAAAAATATATAGCTTAAAGGGGCTAATAATTTTGACCTAAAATGGCTTTAAAAAATGAAAAATAAAACAAATAAGACTTTCTCCAGAAGAAAAAATATTATCAGACGTACTGTGAAAAATTCCTTGCTCTGTTAAACATCATTTGGGAAATATTTAAAAAAGAAAAAAAATTAAAAGAGGGGCTAATAATTCTGACTTCAACTGTATATAGGCATACAAAATGTAAAACATTTCAGGTGTTTATGTCATTGTGTGATTGGTTAAAGTGTATAGGATTCTAGGGAGACACAATTTGGATATTGTTCTTACCAAAACCCATCACTCTACTTAAAAGGGCATTTATCAACCTACGGGAGTTATGGATTATGCATTATTAAGGGTTTTGCACACTGAAGTCCGAATTTTTCATCTGTGTTTTTTTCGCATTCATATGCAAAAAGTGTGTCATACAAACAAACAAAAAAACGCAAAACATTTCTGAGTCAGTTTAAACAGCGACACTTTCTTCTCCTCTCTTCTCCAAAGTAGAAAAAGAAAGACGAATAGGCTGCATATGGGGCTCATCCAATACTGCATAGAGGATGGAGAGTTCAGCTCATTATCAAAGAGATGCGCTGGATTATCCCGAAATAGAACGTTTATTTCAGGAAATCAGTGGAATTTTGATACATTGCTCGTGAAGTTTCACACATTCATGTACGTAAACAAATCCTGAACAGACTGGCAGTACCTATAGACATTATAATAGATGTCAGCCGCGTTGACGGGTCCAAGCAACGAACACAAAGCAGACCATGTGGCATTTATTATAATGTCTATGGGCAGTACGTCACACACACACACAGAAACACACACACACACACACACACACACACACACACACACACACACACACACACACACACACACACCAAGCAGCAGCAGGGCAGATGTGCATCAGTCACTGAATCCAGCATATAGGGGTTCTCAACTGTCAGCAACATTCTGTTTTTTATTTTTATGGACTGTGTTTGTCAAAACACCTACCAAACGTTTTTTTAGAATCAAAATTCTGAAAAAAAAATCGATCTCTGTTCGAATTGTTTTGACAGACGAAAGTTTCGGAGGCAGTGTGTCACTATGATTGACTCAACGTAAGGTCGAATTTATTTTTTAACGTGTGAAAATTACAGATGAAAATTCGGGATTCAGTGTGCAATAACCTGTATGATGTTTGAATTTGATGTTTGTAGCTTAAACCTTGAGAGCCATTCACTGCCATTACAGAGCTAGAAAAAAACTGGATATTATTTAAAATAATTCGAAGAAGAAGTATTTACATCTAAACCAAGGGTCTCTAAACTCGGTCCTGGAGGGCCGGTGTCCTGCAGATTTTAGCTCCAACTTGCCTCATAACACACCTGTAAGGATGTTTCTAGAAAGTTTAGTAAGAGCTTGATTAACTAGCCCAGGAGCGCCTGATTGGGGTTGGAACAAAACTTTGCAGCACACTGGCCCTCCAGGACTGGGTTTGGGCACCCCTGATCTAGACTGACTTAAGCATGAGGAAATAAATGGAAAATTGACACAAAAATGCAATAGTTTTCTAGATTGTTTTTTTTCCTATTAAAGCAAAAGGGACAATATATAAATAATTTAACCTACTATTTTCCAATTAAATAACTTTAAATTGGTACTCACCAGTGTGTCTAGATAAAAAAGGTAAAAAATAATCATTAAAGTACAAAAAAAAAATGTTTTACCTGAGTTTAAAACTTGTCCCATATGAATTGTGCACGGAATTCAAAATATCTACTGTATGTGTTGATCAAAGCAAAATTCAGGTCATTATTCATCCCGACTCTAATATGGCATCACAGTATTTATTTATGAGAAGCAAAAGAGATCCAATCATTTGATATTATTGATGTTCAACACAAGCTTAAGTAGACCAGCAACCGAACAGCAAAAAAATGGCTGACGGTTCTTCAAAATTCTCCTTTGAATTTTCCAGAGAAGATACCGATTTCTGGACAAACTGCCGCTGGTCTCTTTGATAATGTGGCATGTTGGCTATGTGATGATACAAAGAAGGCACATAACAAGATTAAATGTTCATACTGCAATATGCTTCAACATATTTCAGCGAGGGAACCGCACGCACTTGAGTGAACATAATCCAGATTACATAATGAATCATGTGAATCATTATGCAAATAAACAGATCCGCTTGATGCTCCACTGTGAAATGCCACAGAGATTAATGAATATTGGGAGCAAAACTGGCATTTTGGGTTGAAAGCGCAAATTACATACATTTTCTGATTATTATGCAAGCCATTATATTTCATACAACTTAAAATCATCAAATCAGTTTCTAGATCGTGTTCAACATGGCGTTATACTCTGAGAATGAATTATTTGATTTATATTAATGAGAACTACAGAAATGTCCATGCATCTAACACGTAAAGTAGCTGTCTAATGCTTAAAAACAAACCAAAAGAGCTCGCAGACAGAGTGTGTTTCATGCTCATACAAACAAAAAAGAGGACAAGGTGGAAAAAAAACTCTTGCAATATGGCATGATAACCTCTAAGGGCCTTTTCCAACCTCACCACCTGCTCCTACTGTCTGTGCTATGGGCAAACAGGCCAAGAAGTGAAGAATATATGTGTGTGTGTGTATTCTTGTCTTCAGGTCAGCTACAGTAGGCAACTACAGCATCTTTTAGATCAGTCTACATATCTCAGCCCTAACACATTGACATTCCCCACATGCAGTTAACTCTAAATGTGGCTAGACTACTAAAGAGGCTTTTTGCTCTCCGCTATCCCTCAGCATGTTTTGATCACGTCAAGCACATCCGCTTGAAAGGTTAAATGCTGTATTTGCCTGCAGAAGCAGTGCTTTCCCCGTGCGTCATTCACTGAATGTCCTCCTGGAGTAACTGTCATCTCCATCTACAGGCAATCTCCTATCTCCCCCTTTGCTCCCAGAGCCACCGGCCTATCACTCTGAATCAAGCACATCTGCCTGACTGCATGCAGACCCGGGATCGATACTTTACACATGCGTGCAGGAGTGGCATGAACAGCAGAAGGAGGGAGGGTCCATGCTCAGAAAGCAACGGAGCATGAGGCAGCATCACCACAGCATAATGTTAAACGCAGTGCAGCAATGCAGTATGGGAGGAGTTGCAAGCAGGTGTAATCAATCAGTGTGTCTGCTGCAGGAAACACATGATGACATGCCCCCGTATACATATACAAGACAAATACATTTAATTCTAGATTAGCTGCTTAGTACTGAATTTGATGTTTTTACATTCGTTTTGTTAATGAACTAACAATAGATGGACATTCTGGATAATCAGACTTTACAAAAAAATTTAAAATATACTGTATATAGATCATATGCAATGCTTATTCTTTTTCAAATATTTCTCAAATGATATTTAACAGATTAAAGAAATTTTTACAGTATTTCCAAAAATATTTTTTCTTCTGGAGTAAATCTTATTTGTTTTATTTTAGCAAGAAAATAAGCAGTTTTTATTAATAACAATAATAATAATAATAATAATAATAATAATAATAATAATAATAATAAACATTTTAAAGTCAATATTATTAGCCCTCTTAAACAATACTTTTTTCAATTGGCTGCAGAACAAACCATTGTTATACAATGGCTTGCCTAATTAACCTAGTTAAGCCTTTAAATTACATTTTAAGCTGAATACTAGTATCTTGATATCAAACTAGTATCTACTTTCTAAATATATAAAATAATTTAGTTATTAAAACTTTGATGTTTAAAAATGTGTTGAACAAATATTTAAACAGTTTAAATATTTAAAATTTCATGTTATTGACTAGCCGGCAGCGGGCTCACTGCAACTCTCACATGGTCACCCACTGAAGCTAAGCAGGCCTGTGCCCGGACAGTACCTGGTTGGGAGACACATGGGAAAACTAGGCTGCTGCTGCTGCTGGATATAGTGTTAGTGAGGCCAGCAGGGGGTGCTTAACCTGCAGTCTGTCTGGGTCTGAACACCCCAGTATAGTGAAGGGGACTGCTCAGTGAGTGCTGTCTTTTGGACGAGATGTTAAACTGAGGTCCTGACTCTCTGTGGTGTGAAAAAAGTAGGGGTTTAACAAATCATGGCCTCCAAACCATCCCCATATGATAATTGCTCTGTCTCCTTTCCACCAATCGGCTGGTGTGCGACCTGGCCTGGAGATTCCCCCTAAAAATGTGTAAAAGTGCTTTGAGTGTTCACAAAAGCGCTATATAAATGTAAGGAATTGTTATTATTATTATAAACTTGCCACATTTAGGATCGTTCTTTTTCAAAACTCAATGATTTACACTGCTTGATTGAGATCAGTATTATGTGGGTCTCACACCGCACAAGAATCACTGCGTTAATTTGCATTTGGAAGAACCACGTCTTTCAAATATGAACATTATTTATACCACAATATATCTAGTGGTTCTCAGCTGCTGTTCCTGACAACGTTTGGATATAAATGCCTTTTCATCTCATTTTACACTTGAACAAAAGATAGACAGCTTAGGTCTATTTAACTGACTGATGATTTAACTGATTCTGATCATACTGTATATACATTAACTTTGCTGTTCAAAAAACCCTCATGAAATTGAAAAAGTCACAACAACCTTTCAAGTTTTTCAGCAGCCTTAAAAACTCGCCGTACACAATGCCCATTTAATTAAAAACTAATAAAAAAATTATTACCAAAAAATAATAAGAGTGTAAGAATCAGAGTAGCAGGGCACATTAGTGAACTTATCAGAGTACAAATCGACTATTGCGACTAAATTATTATAGTTTTAAAGCCAAAGGGCGGCTGTGCACTAGCACTAGATATTTATTTAGTTCCAAATCTAATATTAAACTTAAATATTAATATTAAACTTAGCGTTATTTAAACAAATGAAAAATATATGTAATATATTTACATTTAGCAAACAATAACACAGTTCCAAAATGTAAAGAAAATAGTGAAAATGTACAATTAAATCTACCAATATTGGCAGGGTGAAAAACACACCATTTTTTCCTGATAGCCACTATGGTACAAATAATCTGTGCTCCCCAAATAAGAATGCATCCTGTGTGAATTGCACGTTATAAATCTATACGGGGCTGAGGAAACTCATTAGTATGCTCATTACAAACTCATTAGTGTGCCACATACTAATTGAAATTAAATCTATAGAGTCACATGTACTGTAAATTGCCTTTTTACAAATATCTTAGGCCTATTTCAACTAACACGTCACAGAAAAGTAACGAGGGAAGGGATCAAGAAACCTCAAAAAGTGCATACAAACCGTTTGACCCATATTGAGCATAACAGGTCAATGTATTATAACTGCTCGTTTCTACAACTCCAAAAACAGAAACAGTGGCTCATGGATGATTCAGAGTCACTTGGAAAAATAGATGAAAAACATGTGTGTCCATGCAAGGGAAATTGAGATTCTTTTGAAGTTCAGCTCTAAATCTGTGACTCCAATATTCTGGACGCAAAAAGCTGCTTGAGCATCAAAGTAAGTGTCTTGGGAAGCTTTGTAAGAACAGGCAGGCCTCTCCTTTGAGGGAAGCTCTACTCTTCTCTCAATCATGGACATGTTGGCTAATGCCTGGCATTTGAAATGGCAAAGTTCAGACAAGGTTCATAAAACTACAGCAAGCCCAGGGGAAAATCCTTGCCATATTTTCATCTTTCCATTCTCACTCTCTCTCTCACGCAAACAGAGTCAATCTCAAATGCATTAGCCAAGATCTGGTGGCCAGTTCTGTATTGGGTTGGAATATATTGAATAGTAAAAAAATCAAAAATACAAATTGATAATGGACTCCCAAAGCCCTTTATCATCATCAGATAAAATTTATATTTCACTGCACTCGCTACTCTGGAAAATATATATTGATTAAATAAGCGGGGTTCCTCAGACGCTTCTTGAAGGAGATTTCTGGGTTAAAACTGGTGTGCTGGTGGGAAGTGAACCTGCGTGAAACAGATGCTATTGATGGAGAGGAGGCTGTGGAATTGGCCAGTTGCTCTCTTCATGTTTTAGCTGTTTTTTGTAAAGGGTATAAAAATGCAATGTATATTTGAATAGGTATATAAAACGCAATGTAATGACATAAAATAAAATAAAGTAAAATCCCACTTTATATTAAGTGGCCTCAACTAATATGTACTTAACCCTAACCCTAACCTAAACACAGTAAGTCCTACATTGTATTTATTTTTTGATGCATGTACATAGTAGTTAATGCCACTTAATATAAAGTGGGACTAAATAAAATAATTTTATGAATTTTACGAGTTTATATTTCATAAATAACTGTGGAAAATACTTATCTTTAAATCCTAGCAACCCTATGAAATATAAAGAAAGAAAGAAAATTAATGAAATGCAATATGTACTGGAAATCTAAGACAAGACAAAGACAAACAAAAACAAAATGTACATGCTTCTTGAAGGAGACTTGTAGCATAACATAGTTTAACGTGCCTGTATTTTGTGCCAGACTATAGAAAATACTTCCTCATAAAACATAAATAAATAAAAATAAATAAATAAATAAATAAATAAATAAATAAATAAATAAATAAATAGGTATGGCCATTCAAAAAGAACTCAAATAAATGGGGACCTGTACATGCTTCTTGAAGTTTTCTGGGTTAAAGCAATTTTATGAATGTTATGAGTTAAAATTTTGTGCATAACTGTGGAGAATACTTGTTTTTAAATCCAAGCAACCCTATGAACAAATAAAAATAATGAATAAAATAAATAAAATCGCAATTGAACTGGTCATCCAAAACAAGATTTAAAAAAAAAAACATAACGTAACCTAACTTAACAAATGTATGAGTTTATATTTTTGTGCCTATCTGTGGAAAATACTATGTTTTAAATCCCAGCAACCCTGTCAACAAAATAAAATAATACAATAAAATTCACTTTCCTTCAGCTTAGTCTTTTAAAATGATAAAATAAAATAAAATAAAATTTACCTTCCTTCAGATTAGTCAAATTAAATTAAATTAAATTAAATTAAATTAAATTAAATTAAATTAAATTAAAAATAAAATAAAATAAAATAAAATAAAATTCACTTTCCTTGGCTTAGTCTTTTAAAATAACATAAAATAAAATTTAATTCGGATAAGTCTCTTAAAATAAAATAAAATAAAAAATATAATATAAAATAAAATAAAGGACGTCACGGTGGCGCCTCACAGCAAAAAGATCACTGGTTTGGATCACAGCAAAAAGATCACTGGATCACTTGCCTCGGCTGTGTCAGTTGGCATTTCTGTGTGGAGTTTGCATGTTCTCTCTGTGTTCACGTGGGTTTCCTCTGGGTGCTCCGCTTCCCCCCACAAGTCCAAAAACATGCGGTATAGGTGAATTGGGTAAGCTAAATTGTCCGTAGTGTATGTGTGTGAATGAGTGTGTATGGATGTTTCCCAGTAATGGGTTGCAGCTTGAATGGCATTCGCTGTGTGAAACATATGCTGGATAAGTTGGCGGTTGATTCCGCTGTGCGACGCCAGATTCATAAAGGGACTAAGGGAATAAAGGCACTAAGCCAAAAAGAAAATAAATGGATAAAATAAAATAAAATGTAATTAAATAAAAAATGTTAAAAACACTTAATCCTCTGGAAAATAAACATTATAAAAATATATTGATTAAATAAGTGGGGACCCTTTTCTGGGTTAAATCTAAAAGTGAACTTGCGTGCAGCAAAAGCTACTGATGGAGAGAAGGCAATGGAATTGGCCCTTCGCTCTCTTCAATGCGGTGAATGTGAGAGAGTGAATCTCTTGCGTCCCCAGAGAAGTGAAGAGACAGACAGTCTGAAAGAGTGAGACGCTCCAGAAACGACAGCCTGTCAGAGTGAGAGAGGCATCTGCCAGACCTCACACATACAAACACACACAGACACACACATTCCAGCTCACTCGCTTTCTGCCTCTCTCACTTTGTCCCTGTCTGTCTCATGTGTTCTGTATTTAGACAACACTCAATTTATGCAGACCTGCACACTGCAGCACTTTAAAAATGCAGATGCGCTGAGTCTGTACTTCAGTCCATGCTACACCGGAATATGCCAACTGATACTATATTTAAAAAAACATGAAACAAACAAAACAAAACAGTGTGTTTCAGCGCCTGGAAAAATACAAAAAAATGAAATAAATGTTTACTATTTTTTAAATATAACACTAAATAAATTCTAAAATGATTTATTAATACAGTAAAATAACAAATCATTACGTTTTTTGGTAACACTTTACAATAAGGTTCATTAGTTAATGCCTTTACAAACATAAACTAATCATGAACAACACTTGTACAGCATTTATATTTCATAATTGAACATTTACTAATGCATTATAGACATCCAAGTCCATGCTTGTTAACATTAGTTAATGCACCGTGAGTTAACATGAACTAACAATGAACTGTATTTTCATTAACTAACGTTAACTAACATGAACAAATACTGTAGTAAATGTATTGTTCATTGTTTTTTCATGTTAGTAAATGCATTAATTAGCATTAACAAATGAACCTTATTGTAAAGTGTGACCTGTTTTTTTTTAAATAAATTAAATAAAATGGTTCAATTATACTGTTCTAACATTTTATAGCTGTAAAAGGTATTTATTCTATATGCATTTTTTGTTTTCCATTGTAATGTACATTATGTTCTTGTTTATTTATTTATTTGCTTTGTTAAATTTGCCATGTTCAAGTAGAAAACCCTAAACAAATTCATTCATTCATTCATTCATTCATTTTCAGCTTAGTCCTTTTATTAATCTGGGGTTGCCACAGCGGAATGAACTGCCAACTTATCCAGCATATGTTTTACACAGCAGATGCCCTTCCAGCCGCAACCCATCACTGGGAAACACCCATACACACTCATTCACACACAAACACTACAGACAATTAAGCCTACCCAATTCACCAATACCACATGTCTTTGGACTTTGGACTTGAAACCCTAAACAAATGCATAAATATGTCTTTCCCTTTCTACCTTTTTACTTCATCTCCCAGTACACGTTCACAACCCAGCATTCAGAGTGACCAGCAGAGCATCGTGGGTCTTGGGTCTTGTGTGTATTGGTGTGAGCAGTGAAATTCATCTCTAAAGCTGTCTTTATGACTGACTCTAAGAAGCTTTCACTCCTGCAGAATCATCACCTTCTCCAGCAAAAGCACAATGATGACGAGAGACTTATATTAGCAAACTGCCATGAAATGTCCACAGAAAGCTGGCCAGACAGCAGATGACAGTCTGGGCTGCATTAAAATAAGCTTGGCTCTGATGTCTAGCACTGGCTGGAGGATCCCATACTAATGCTTTAAAAGCATTTGAAATATATGTACATAAAATATTAAGAAAATACATCACAAATACAGTGCTTGGCATAAATTATTACACCCCAGTTTGAAAATTAATATTTTTATCCATTCCTCAGTGAATGTAGGCAATATGTTTTGGTGCATTTGAACAAAACTGATTTATTAAACTATAGTTCTACTCAATAAAATATTAGTTTGGTCACCAAATATCTTTAGAAATTGAACGATAATACATTTAAATTCAAGCAAAATATTGCAAAAAAAAATGTACAAACTACAAAATTTTAACTCAAATTTTATATATTTTTTTGTTTCTCTTGATTTTTCTGCTTTTTAGGAATTTTAATTAACATTTTTTTCCCAACATATAAATTTGGGTGTACTAATTGTTGGACCATTATGGTAAATTTTTTATTTTAAATTTGTTAGATAAGCCCCAGACTTGACTTCAGTACCGACTATGTATATGCACAAATAATTCATTTAAACTATAGATTGGTTAGGGGTGTTTATTTGATGCCTAATACATTAAAACCAACCTTTTTAGAATGCCACCCCTCTGAATAAAGATACATTCTTCTAAATATCTCCATATGTTTTTTCTTGAGACTGAAATAAATTCAGAAATCTATGTTCAATTTCAAAAGTACATTTTACTGAGCATCACAGTTACAAAATATATGAAGCATGTATTTAAAATGGATTTTTCTAGCTGTGTGGGGCGACAAGTGCTGTGTCCAGATAAACCACTGCTGCTGGTCACTTGGAGCTGCAGGGAACACCTAGGTCAAGGAGTCGTCAGGGGTCGAGGTCAGAGGTTAAAAGGGAAAGGCCGAGTTCAGCGAGCGAGCAGGTGCTGCTGGGTCGATCTTATGATATTCTGTTGGATCCTGTGACATTTTATTTTCAGAGCTGTCTGTGATGAATTTCTGTGATCTAAAGCTCTTTGTAAATAAAGTAATCTGTTGCAGGCAGACGCATCAATCAATGCGTCCTGGCCATGTTTTCAAAAATAGGCCTCGCTCAGTGTTATCAACGCTTTATTGATCAATAATACCGCTTAACTGCATGTGCTCCAATTATTGTGCAACTGGTACAGAAAAATAAAATAAAATAAAATAAAATAAAATAAAATAAAATAAAATAAAATAAAATAAAATAAAATAAAATAAAATAAAATAAAATAATGTTCAAACGTATGGGGTAAGACTTTTGAAATAAATATTGTTCTTTAACAATTAAATAACATTCAGTTGGACTGATTTCACTACATTTACCACATAAGTTGTTTCCTTTACTATAAATAACATACACAAAACTTCTGCAGGTTTCACTAAGTTAAATTTAAGACTTTTTTAAGACCATTATGAATGAAATTTTAGACTGATAAAAGGCTAAACGCTAAGGAATTTTTCAACTGGTCCAGATGAAAACGCTTTTTATTTGCCCTAACAAAAAAAGTATAATTTAATACATTTAATAATACAATAATAATGAAAAAATTAAAATATTTTAGACATTTCTTAGCAAACTATTTTAAATATTGTGTAAAACAAGCAAACTTTACCAGTATCCATACACTTTTTTCCAACATAAACGTTGTTTAAAATAAAATAAAAATTGACAAATGTTTCAAAAGTTGTAAAAACTATAATAAACTAAATCTATGCACAACAATCTGTCCAGGTCGGTGTCCTCAGCATGTAAATACAGAGCACTTTTAAACAAATGTTATTGCAAGGAAAATAATTAAACCATTATGATAAGTAGAGTTAAAAATTACATTTTCAAAAAAAAAAAAATGACATGTTGGTGATTGTATGGGTGTTAATCGCCAGATTGGGCAGCTATGCATGAACAAAGGAACCTGTTAAGACCTGTTTAAAAATGATTTAAGACCAACAACACAATAATTCAGTCAATTTAAGACTTTTTAAGGCCTAAAATAATTTGGATTTTGACATTTAATACATTTGCAAGACTTTTTAAGACCCCGCGAAAATTCAATTCCTCAATCAAAATACAATTACTTAAAAAGCTTTATATGAGATATACGTTATATGAGACATGAAGTCTTTTTTACTGACAAGAATAAAAGGTTTATTTAATGACAAAACCTTCAAAATTAGTTTAGTTATTATTCTATTACATTAGTTTGTTACCAGTGGAGTCAGAATAATTTTTTACAGTAAAAAAATCTTTAAAATGTAAGATTTTCGTCTCTAGTAAATGATAGTTTCGATCTTTGTAATGGAAAACAGAAAACCCTTTTAAAGTATTCTTTTAGATTTTCTTTTCATCAAAGAATTATTAAAATGAACATACGTTTACCATAACTACATTAACAGTTACTGTTTTCAACCTTGACAAAATGTTTCTTGAGAATAAAGTCATATAAGACAATGCGGTTTGGTATACCGCGGTTTGGAAAAGTCAAGGTTTTAAAACTTCCAAAATTATAAGCTATACCGTTCCTAAGATATGTTTTATTTACATTTTGTTTTAAGTTTTTTAGGACAACACTATCTCCAGCAGAAAATATATCCAAAGATGCTGTTTTAAATTGTCAAAAAATCTGTGTTTTTCAAACTAATAAAGACAGCAGAAGTCAATGATTCATTTGAGTTATTTAGCCTGACATGTTTACTGCTCCAAAATATTTTAAATGTTTCTCAAAATGAAATATATTGTGTTCAAAGGGGAAAAATGTTGTTCTTTTTTACCCAGACATTTAAAAAGAATATATTTTAGAGCAGTAATCACAATACGGTGAAACCGTGATATTTTTCTAATGTTAGAATCTTATACCAGCCCATGCCTAGTAATGATGTTGGAACATTTAGCATTTGCCACAACAGGAATAAATTATGTTTTAAATTACTTAAAGACAAAGCAGTTCTTCTAATAATATTTCAAAACAATACTGCATTCTGATCAAATAAATGAAACGGTAGGATAAGCACTGTTCCCCTTCGGATGGGGAACTCCAATGCTATGTGGAAACTTCCACTATGGGGATTTCGTCAGAATCCAATCATCTGAAAGAGTATAAAAACGGGCCAATGAAATGCCAATGAGTTGGCAGCGTCAGCGTGCACAGCTGGCGTCAATGACAATCAGTCATGCTATAAAGACGCAGCCAGTGCCATGCTCGACATCCTTTCGCTTTCAGAGCCTTTCACGAAGCTTCTGAGAGAGTCTTTGAGGGTATCTCCAACCTGTGTCTACAGAGAGAGATCGAGAAGCAGCTTCTCCCGGTCCAGAGCGCGTATACGCAGTGGCAGATGGTCGAGCTGGGTATTTCTCCCTTGCCTGGCGTCCTTTGGGTCCGGTCCTCCAAGAGCGGTTTGTATATAGGAAAAAAGCTTTCCTAAAAGAGCAACACGGTCGTGCAGCGCGTCTTTTTCAAGACGTCACTCCGACCGTGCGTTTCTGGATGCGGTGGTTTCCTATCCCCGGATGATGGGCACGAGCACAGCGTTTCATGTCTGGGGGTCCAGCATGTTAATGCGGTGCTCGCGGGCAGTGCATGCCATCACTGATGTCATGTCTGTTGCGCAGTTAAGATCGCGGCTCGCTCTTGCAAAAGAGCCACCCACCCCAGTTGTCCCCCGCACTGCGGTTGGCACTCGGGCAGATCTGAGGGTTTCAGTGAGAGTAAATCCGCCGCCCCCGGGCCGTGGACCTCTCGCTCCTCCACGCGCTCCATCCAAGCTTCAGGTGAAGAGAAGCGCTCCGTCCTTGGATGGTCGCTCTCTCACCTGATGACACCGGGGGTCAGATGTCCATCGCTGCATCGGAGGATGGGCTGTCATTGTCTGATGAGGATGCGAGCCCGCTCGCTCCCTCCCTCCGGGGAGGAGAGCGCGGCGTTGGCATCTAAAAAGCAGACGTGATGGCCGTGCTTTCTCGGGCTGCTTCGGCCGTGGGTCTGGTGATGGTTTATCCCCCAGCCCCGCGGCCGGACCGACTAGATGGGTGTATGTGGAGGATATAAGGAGGCAAGACCTTCAAAGCCTCCCGTCCCCTTCTTCCCGGAAGTGCACAGTAAGCTCACGCTGTCCTGAGGGCACTTTTTTCTGCCCGATCTGCGTGCGCTTCCATCCTCACCATCCTTGGAGGTTGGGCTGTCAAGGTCTGACGAGGATTCGAACCCGCTCGCTCCCTCCGGGACTTTGAGCGCGGCGTCGAATCCAGAAGCAGACTTTGCGGCTGTGCTTCCCCAGGCTGCTTCGGCCGTGGCTCTGGAGATGGTTTATCCCCCAGCTCCGCGGCCGGACCGATTAGAGGGGTGTGATGTGGAGGATGAAGGCGAGACCCCCATCCCCTTCTTCCTGGATGGGCACAGTAGGCTCACGCAGTGTGCTGCGTGCGCCTTCCCCCTCACCATGCACGCTATGGCCACCTACCAGCGCTACCAAGCGCAGGCGCTGGCCCGGCTGCGCGAGGATGGTTCTGACCCAGGACTGAGCATGCGCTCCGCACCGCAACCGACTATGCTCTTACAAAAAAAAAAAAAAAAAAAAGTCGGCTGTGTGTGCCCTGGGAAGGACGATGATCACATCCGTGATCCAGGAATGCCACCTCAGGCTAAACCTGGTGATGTGCGTGACGTTGACAAAGTTCGCTTTCTTAACTCACCCATATCCCAAGCTGGCCTGTTCGGCGACACCTGCGGTGAATTCGCCCAGGAATTCACGCCGGTGATAGAGCAGTCGGAGGCGATGGGCGAGGTCTCTATCGGCGGGATTGTATGACCGCTCCCCCCCGCCGAGCCATCCACATCCACTGCTTTTTCGCCGAGGACGCCCGCCCGCAGCTTTGCTTCGCCGCCCCCGCCTGCGCCTCCGGCCACGCGGCTGCGCCGAGCATCGCGCCGGCAACCAGCGTCCCCCGCCCAGGGCGCCGCTAAGTTCGGTAAAACGGACCGCGAAGCGTCTCTGAGGCGGGCCATCTGGGGAGGAGGGAATTTGCTCTTTCCCCGCTGGAGGGCGGGGCACGTTATTTAAAGGCGTAAAAAAAAAAAAAAAAAAACGCCATCAAAATCCTCAGTGAAAGAGCACTTTTCCCCTCCTCCGGATGTGACAGCCCGAACACTGCCAGTCTGGGACGCTATGCCTTCCAGCTCGCAGGATCGGTGCATTTCGCCAATGGCTCATGGAGCACGAGAGAACGGTCTCCTTTCTCTCCACTCCCAGCCCCTCTCCTGGAGTTTGAGTGCGAGACGAGAACATCTCCTCTCCTGCTCTCCTGTGGGACCCCAGCGCTCCCCGGATGAGCCCACTCACTCCACGCTGCCCCCGCCGCTGGCACGTCAGCGATCGTGCGGGTGGGACCATTTGCGGGGGCTCTGCCTGCCTGGTTAGCGCGGGCCAGCCCATCGCAATGGCTCATCCATACGACCAGACTCGGCTATGCGATTCAGTTCGCTAAACGGCCTCCCAGGTTCACGGGCGACCAGGGTCAGTCCTGCGTCCGCCCCTGTCTTGCGAGAGGAGATTGCTGTCCTCCTGGCGAAGGATGCAATCGAGCCGGCCCTCCAGCCGAGATGGAGCGCGGGTTTTACAGCCCGCACTTCATCGTGCCCCAAAAAAAAAAAAAAAAAAAAGCGGTGGGCTATGGCTAATCCTATATCTGCACATTTTGAACCGCTGCCTTCACAGGCTGCGCTTCGGAATGCTTACGCAGATGCGCATCACGCGATGCGTTCGTCCTCAGGATTGGTTTGCAGCAATAGATCTGAAGGACGCGTATTTTCATATCTCCACACTTCCACGCCACCGGCAGTTTCTGCGGTTTGCGTTTGAAGGTCGAGCGTGGCAGTACACGGTCCTCCCCTTCGGGCTCTCTCTGTCTCCGCGAGTTTTCACCAAGCTCGCGGGGGGTGCCCTCGCGCCCCTTCGGCTCGCCGGCATCCGCACGCTCAATTATTTCGATGACTGGCTGATTTTTAGCCCACTCTCGGGAGCAATTGATTATGCACAGAGACAAGGTGCTCCGGCACCTCCGCCCGTTGGGGTTTCAGGTCAACCGAGAAAAGAGCAAGCTCGCCCCCGTGCAGAGCATCTCCTTTCTCGGGTTGGAGCTGGACTCGATCACTATGGAGGCGCGCCTCTCACGAGAGCGCGCCGAGGTAATGCTGAACTGTCTGAGAGAGTTCGACAGGAAAAAAAAGTGGTCCCCCTGAAATTATTTCAGAGGCTCCTGGGGCATATGGCATCCGTAGCCGCGGCCACGCCGCTCGGATTGCTCCATATGAGACCACTACAGCATTGGCTTCACGATCGAGTCCCCAGACGCGCATGGCACGCGGGCCCACACCGAGTGACTGTCACTGCGCTGTGTCACCGCACCCGCACCCCCTGGAAAGGACCCCTCCTTCCTACGGGCCAGTGTGCCCCTAGGTCAGGCGTCCAGGCAGGCTGTCGTTTCGGCAGATGCCTCCAGTATGGGGTGGGGGGGCCGTGTGTAGCGGGCATGCTGCTGCGGACCTGTGGAGGGGAACCCAGCTGCATTGGCATATCAACTGCCTAGAGCTGTTGGCAGTGTTTCTCGCTCTGCGCCGCTTTTTACCGGTGCTGAGGGGGCAACACGTGCTGGTCAGGACGGACAGCATGGCCGCGGTAGCGTATTCCATCCGGATGGGGGGTATACGCTCCCGCTGCATGTCTCAGCTCGCTCGCCGTCTGCTCCTCTGGAGTCATACGCGGCTGAAGTCGCTGCTTGCTATTCACACCCCGGATGGGCTCAACCGTGCGGCCAACAGGCTCTCACGGCAGCTCCTTCCCCGGGAGAATGGCGACTCCACCCCGAGTCATGCGTAAGTATGCACTCCCCCCAGTGAGCCTACTCGCGCAGTTTCTGTGCAAGGTCAGGGAGGACGAGGGGCAGGTCTTGCTAGTTGCGCCCCTGGCCCAACCGGACCTGGATATCAGAACTCTCCCTCCTCGCGACGCCCCCCCTGGCGAGTCCCTTTGAGAGAGGACCTACTCTCTCAGGGACTGGGCACCATCTGGCACCCTCGCTTAGTTCTGTGGAACCTCCACGTGGGGTCCATAAGACGCGACGAGGAAGACTTAGGTAACCTACCGGTGGCGGTGGTTAATACCATCACTCAGGCTAGTGCACCCTCTACGAGGCATGCCTACGCCCTGGAGTGGAGTCTATTCACTGAGTGGTGCGCTTCTCGCCGAGAAGACCCCCGATCTTGCCAGATCAGTGTTGTGCTTTCTTTCCTTCAGGACAGGTGGAGCGAAGGCTGTCGCGCTCCACACTGAGGGTTTACGTGGCCACCATCTCCGCTCATCATGATGCGTGGATGGCGGCACCGTGGGGAGGCATAACCTCATCATCCAGTTCCTCAGAGGTGCGAGGCGGATGTTTTCCACCGCCCCCCTCTCATACCCTCTTGAGATCTCGCGGTAGTGCTACGAGCCTACGTGGGGATCCCTTCGAACCACTCGACTCAGTATCCTTGAGATTTCTGTCCTTGAAGACAGCTCTGCTGGTCGTGTTGGCATCGGTTAAGAGGGTTAGGTACCTGGAGGCATTTTCGGTCAGTGACTCGTGCCTAGAATTCGGGCCGGCCTACTCTCACGTTGTCCTGAGACCCCGGCCCGGCTATGTGCCCAAGGTTCCTACCACGCCGTTTAACAATCAGGTAGTGAGCCTGCAAGCGCTGCCCGCGGAGGAGGCAGACCCAGCCCTTTCATTGTTGTGTCCTGTTCGCACTTTGCGAATATATGGGGACCACACTCAGAGCCTTAGATCCTCTGACCAGCTCTTTGTCCATTACAGTGGTCGGCAGATGGGAAGTGCCGTATCTAAACAGAGGTTGGCCCACTGGGTAGTGGATGCCATCTCCCTCGCCTTTGGGCCAGGGTGAGCCGTGTCCCCTGGGGGTGAGAGCGCACTCCATTACGGAGCATCGCATCCTCCTGGGCGTTAGCACGCGGCGCCTCTCTGACAGACATTTGTAGAGCTACGGGTTGGGTGACACCCAATACATTTGCAAGGTTACAATCTGCGAGTGGAGCCGGTTTCCTCAAGGGTATTAGGCAACCCTTGGTGATTGAGGAAACGATTCGGTTGAGGTGTCGAAACACGCTTGCTGCGCCACTCTCCCTAACCCGGAGATACGTGCGCTTTTTCAGCTTTGTCAGTTTAGTTCCCCATTTCTTTGGCGAACCCTGCAGAGTTCCTCCGAGGCCCCCAGCACCTGACTCAGCGGAGGAGTCAGGTGTTGGCCCGTTACGTTGTCGGCATGCCCGCTGGTCAGCCCGCGTTCTGGGTATAGGTGCCTGCTATGTGTGATCCCCGCTGGCGATCCCATACGTTCACACAGCCACGGTATAGTCCCCCCTTCTAGGGCAGGCTCGTGTCTTCCCTCCCCGCTAACCATCCTTATGCTAGGACCCCCCCATCTCTGGGCTGGTCCATAGATTGTCACCAGGTTTCCCCTCTGGGTAGCAGGTGAGCTCCGCAGCGTCCTCCCTATCGGGACTGAACGCTTTCCCAACGTACTGTCGTATCAAAACCTTTTTACAGGGTTATTGCGACTCCCCGAAAAATATAACCGTTTCTGAACAGGTAAGTGAGGGCCAGGGGACACGTTGGAAGACTGTGTCTCGGGGCGTTGTAGGTGCGCTTGCTCTACTGCGTGGCACACCCTTCGCCAGGGGCGCAGTAAGGTTCTTTCGTTGTGGCGTTTTCCATAGATTTCCCCATAGTGGAAGTTTCCACATAGCATTGGAGTTCCCCATCCGAAGGGGAACGCTACGGTTACTAAAGTAACCCTTCGTTCCCCGAGGGGGGGAACGGAAATGCTATGTTCCTTCGCCACAACGATTGTCCCTTAGCTGTTGAGCGTGAAAGTCTCTTCAGCTAGAAAAGGATGTCGAGCATGGCACTGGCTGCGTCTTTATAGCATGACTGATTGTCATTGACGCCAGCTGTGCACGCTGACGCTGCCAACTCATTGGCATTTCATTGGCCCGTTTTTATACTCTTTCAGATGATTGGATTCTGACGAAATCCCCATTGTGGAAGTTTCCACATAGCATTTCCGTTCCCCCCCTCGGGGAACGAAGGGTTACTTTAGTAACCGTAGCGTTTTTGTTAAACTGAACCCTCTCAAATAACAAATACAGTCATCTGTGCAAGCAAAGTAGCACAGCAGCATCTAATAACCTCCGAGTAAACCCCCATACGTTTCCTGTCTCTGAAATCATATGCTCTCAATAAACTGAAAGAAGATCAGCATAAAAACACTATAATGAGAAAGTACATCTGTGGCTTTTCCTCTGCAGTACAGTATGAATCAGACAGATTGGAGGAGCTCTTATTAAATGTCTTAAAAGGATTTCAGAAAGCTCTAAGTGATTATGTCTGGCAGACCCTCCACCGAAACGCTGACATTCACAATAGCAAAGGGTTAAAGCTTTCCTTAAGATTAAACATCCACCGCACTTCCATGCACCTTACAGTATAACCAAGAAAACCTGCAGCTTTGAACAACAATTTCTGCTTGATATACCCTGAAAACGTGCGGTAATGTATGAATATGAATAATTAGAGCATGTGAATAAATATTATCTCAAGAATCTCTAATTATTTGTTAGGTATGGTGGAACACAATACCCTTGTTTTCTTTAGATTTTAAAAGTCAGAATGAAATAAAAAAAGGTGATTCTTTCTCTTCACTATTCTGAGAAACAGCTTCATGAATTAAAAAAGGAAATGTATGCTTTGGATTTACTGATGTAAATGTTGCCATTTTCTTATTGCTGTGAACATTTCATGTAAGTGAGGAGTTGCCAGGATAAAAAGATGGATGGCACATTTTTTTCTTCTTTTTTTGGAATAAAATAACAATTTATGTATGAATAAATAACATAATGTTTGGGTGCTACGGTGGCGCATAGGTAGCATGATCGCCTCACAGCAAGAAGGGCGCTGATTCTAGTCCCGGCTGGGTCAGTTGGCATTTCTGTGTGGAGTTTGCATGTTCTCCTCGTGTTCGCGTGGGTTTCCTCTGGGTGCTCTGTTTGTTTTTTTTGGGTTTTTTTATTAAACTCATGTGCCCCCATAAACTTCATCAAAATAACTTACCCTTCTTCAATAACATCTCTTTTGAGGTGATATATTTATTGGCACAAGGGTGGCAAAACCTGTCACTTCATTAAGATCACAGCACCAGCAAATGACAACAATCCATTCAATTCTTGATGGACAAAATGAAGTCCTTTTGCTTGGATATGCCAAACCAGGGGAAAAGACAGCCACAACTTAAGATTCAGCCCGACTTAAACACAAATTTTACTACAAATAAAGGCATCCCAGGAAAATAGTTTATATTGTTTGAGTTTCAACAACACAAGTACACATTTTATCATGTAAAACAGCACGGAAACATAGAGTGTGCTGTAACAAACACCTCATTCAGCCAAATAGAACATTATCCTGAGCTGAGTAATGGTGCTTTTCCACTGCATGGTATAGTAGGTTACAATTATTACCATTACTAAATCCCTTTAGATTCTGATTGGCCAAAGAGAATCGCCACAACCTGCGTCACTAAGTTTGTGACACAACACACCAAACCCGCACAGCTGGGAATTTCCAGTTATATGAAGGTGCTAACTTTTTTCTCTGCTGCTAAACTGCATTTAACCCTACAATAAGAACCAAGATTACATTTAAAATTAAATGACACAAACATAGGAGTAAAAGAAATAAAATCCCCAAGCAAAGGGAGGAAAAAGGCAAGAATCATAGATGAACACTCTCTAATGAATGAAGAAATTAGCAGCTGTTGAAAATGGCCCTGACGAAGAAGACAAAGTAGCAACTTGGGGTGGAAAAAACAATCAGGATATGATGAAAGCCATAATACTTTATAAGAGAATTGATGGTGTTATTTAATTACAGAGGTATGAAAGGATGTACAGGAATGCACAGTCGAACAACGTATTTCTGATGCTGAAAACAATGTTAAAATGGACTGATACCCAGAGTAAACACATTGGAAAATACTCCAACTCTTTCAAATCTTCCAATGAGCCAATGAACAATCACTGAAAGTATGCACCATAAAATGGCAGTATTGTAGTCAACAGACAAAACATAATTATTCTTTTCGTTGTTTGTCAATGAGCAGATCCAGCGAGAACTTAATTGGGGCAATGCAGATTGATAAAGTGCAATTAGACGCTTAGCTTGTGTTTATGATGATGTCATGGCAGTTAAGGCATTGCAATTATAACGACATGTCTACAATCCCACTTGCTTTGATTCAGAGCGAAACTGCAGTGAAAAAGCAAACCGAGTCGTGCTGAATTTGTAAAGCAACGTAAGTGGCACACTCACCGTTTGTCGTCTCTGTGATGCATTGTCTAATGGAGTCTGTTAAACCAAGGCTGGCAGCACTGGGCAGAGGGCCGAGGAGGGCAGTCAGGGGCACATGTTTGGACTGATTAGGAAGTGAGTCTGTGTTCTTTCTTCCATCCGGATCCTTCTTTCCTCCCTGGTCTGTTCGGTCGAGCACCTGACTGATGAACTCTTGGTTGAGATGTTGAGCTGCTGCCTCCATTTCCTCATCCTCTGCATCTTCATCTCCAGTCAATCCAGAAGCCAAAGACACAGAGTCATCATCTGAAATAAAGAAGGTAAAACTTTGAAAGAAGGTTCTATTAGTTAATGTACTTACTAAATGGAGCTAATGAACTATAGAAATCATTTCTTTTTTATAATGTTAGTTAATGAAAAAAACAAAACACCAAAACTAATTTTTTGAGATGTTGACAGTCATATATGTGTCCCACGTTGCACTATTAGGACACATAGTTCACTAACAAGTGAAAATTGGCTGTTTTAGTTTAAAGAAACGTCACAGCAATGAGATCATTGTGTAAATTTCAGCCTGGAGATTGGCTGTCTGTACCGGCTGATACAAAGTGACATCATTGAGTTTTCAGCATTAATTCATGAGAAAGACAAGGTTTGACCCAATCAGCACGCTCTATTGTGAATGAGATACAACTTCATTTATATGCATGATATAGCTTCAAAGACTCCTTTTACCTGTTACAATGTTCAGAGAGACGCCACGTTATGTTATCAACCATAATTAAAAGAAGTGGAAGAAGAAGAAGAAGAATTGTTCAAAGACATGGGTCATAAGTGTTACGTTTATAAATGTGCCGCAACGAAGGTTTTGTTTCCATTTCATGAGAACACAGCTTGTGTGTGGACCCACATGTGTGGATTACAATGGTCTGCTAACACGCCAGAAAAATATGTTTGTGAGGCAATTTTTTTACCCGAGAGCGTTTCAAATCTGAAAATGGTGAAATCCGGATTTGCTTCTCGTCTTCTTTTAATAATAGACACAGTTCCAGTAGGTGTTGATTGTCCCGTCTCTACGGATTTGGTAAGTGTGTGATCAAAGCTCTTTGTTTATGTTTATCCAGATGGCAAAGTTAGTTAGTATTTTCTTTCGGTTTTTAAAAACATACCTTAGTCAAAACGAACGAAGTTACTAAGTAGTTTACTGTAATATTACTACAATATTATTATATATTAACAGTTGTACAACAGTTACATACGTCCTCCAAACCAGTGGTTTTCAAACTTTTAAGCCAGCGACCCCCAATGTAAGATCGTCAAGAACACGCAACCTCCCACTACCAAAGCATATACAAACAATAAAAATAACTTCTTTTAAGTTGTTCACAGTATATTAACTATATTTACTATACATTAAAATAATTTTGGATTACCTTTAAATGGGTATTGTTGACATTAGAGCAAGTAAATCCATACTTTATGAATTCATCCTGATATTTCTGACGTTTCCTGCTTTGGTCTGACGGGGTCTTGCTCTTATGTTTAGTCAAAGTAGATTATTCCAATGACTTGGGCAAACTTTCCACAGTATCCTCAACATTTTTAGATTTGCCAATTACAAATTTATCCATCTCTGCAGTTGCGGTTTTCACATCAAGATGTGCGCTGTAGTGATAACTACTGAGTTAGTCACTGCACAGTTATGATGTTTGATTTACTTTTTTTTAAAGACTAATCAGTAATATCTTTTTTTCTAATATCTTTAAAATCTGAAAATATTAGTTTGTAGCTTTCAATACTGAAAAATATCTATTTTAATCACTGAAAATCACACAATTTTTCTATCACTCTTAAAATTATTCTGCGACCCCCAGTTTGAGAACCACTGCTCTAAACTGTGTGAGGTGGGGAGCCAGACCGATGTTTTCACAACAGATGTAGCATGCTAAGATTACAACAGACAAAATAAAGATTACAACAGTCAAATTTTTCAGTGCAGTGCAGTATTTGTGGCAGACACAATGGTCTATTTATTAATGTCAATTTATTTATTTCAACAAATAGAGTTGGGAATAATAACTACCATTGCGAGACTTCAATATTCACCTCGTCAGGAGCATCTTCACTTTCTCCTGCATTCACAGGTGTGTTTGTGTTGAAAGGTTAAAAATGATAAGGCAGTGGACCTGCACTGTCATCAACCAGATAATGTGACTGAGGGGAATCTGGTGCAGAGAAATACTGCACTTTTTTTACACAGCTCTCAGATCCGCCGTAAATGCTGCTTGCAATTAATCCCTGCGTCTGTGTTTGAGTTGCTGGCCGTACGTAATGAAACTCCCCTTTTCATGCAAACCCTTCCCTCTTTCACTGCTGGACACTCCCACCCCACCCCACGGAAACCGGAGCACCCGAAGGAAACCTACGCAAACACAGGGAGAACATGCAAACTCCACACGGAAATGCCAACTGACCTAGCCGAGGCTCGAACCAGCGACCTTCTTGCTGTTAGGTGATTGTGCTACTCACTGCGCCACTGTGTCGCCTCATTAATTATAATACATTATTATTATTATACATTATTTATACATTATTATATAATACATTATTATAATACATATTATTAACTATGATTAATAAATGTTGCATAAGTATTGTTTATTCTTAGTCCATGTTAGAACTAACATTAACCAATGGAATCTTATTGTAAAGTGTGACCGGTGAAGCTAAATCAGTACTGGTGTATTGACACTTGCATCAGCATAAAAAAAATCTTTATTAAGAACAGCTACAATCACTGAATTGTGCTCGGATGAGCCTGGATGTTTTAAATACACATGCAGAGCACTTGATTTGATCTACCTTCTCTTGCGTAGGAGGCATAAATCCCTCTCAATTTGGTTCTGCTGCTCCCTGCCAACTGTGTCTCAATCTCATCGCGGTATGAGTCGATCTCACCTGAAGAAGATACACACACACAGACACACACACACACACACACACACACACACACACAAACACACACACACACACACACACACACACACACACACACACACACACACACACACACACACACACACACACAAGGTTGACACCTCTGACTGACAGTTGGGTCTTTGCTATTGACAGATATTTAGCATGCAGCATGAACTCCATGTGTTCAGTGTTTGATGAAGATTACATACACAGGGTTTCTGCAGATATCATAATGTCAAATTTAAGACTTTTTAGGACCATTTTAAGACCATTAAGTATTAGATTTAAGACCTATATCACAATATCAAAAACACACATACACATAAAGAGAAAATGCAAAATCACAAAATTTGTGGTAAAATAAATGTATTCAAATTAAACAGGACGGGTTAGATGCACCATTGAACTACAGAAAAAACAAACAAACAAACAAACATCTTAAGGCTGATTTTTACTTTCGTCTGGTGCTGCATTGCACACCTCACGAAACGGACGAGGCTTTTATACTTGACGCGTTCGCCATTAAGATATTCTTTTAAATGACAGGGGGTGGTCAAAAGAAACAGACAGTAAAATCAGACGGATAAACATAGAAGTAGTAAGTGTCCGGAACTACGTCAAATTATTGATATCATTGAAGATTTTAAAACTAATTGTTTTTTGATTGAATGATTTTCATAACCATTCAAGATTTTTTAAAATCAAACTTTGATGCATCACTTGCTTTTGTTCATATCTCGGACAGTTCTACCTATTAAAGTTAAATATTAATGGCAGAACATGGGTTGCTCTACAATTATATTTTTTATTATGGCAAGAATAAAAGTACACTTTTTTATTTTATTTTGCCCACTCAACAATTCACACATCACTGTCTGGCTAATTTCTGTCCTCTACTTATAAGCTAAAAAGGCAATAATGGTCCAACATTCCATTCCTAAAGGCTAGAAATTGGGCAACAGTATATTTTTAAACTGATAGGTTCATATATTCCTTTCCAGTTATCAAAGGCATAATTTCTTACTTCATTTTAGTTTGTAACTTGTAAAGTGTTTTAAATTCGAAATTGCAATATATCCATCAGTGTAAAACCTATGACTGGTGAAAAAAAAAACATATTCTGTAATATTAAAACCACCTGGGTCTCCACTTTAGCATGGCCTCTTTTTTTTGTTTTAACTAACGTATCCCTCAGGTTTTTCCAAACTTTTACAAAAACTTTCCTCCTTTTCCACGGCTGTTGCAATTTCTAGCCAAGAATTATTGGTCATCTGGTTCTCCCTATGATCACGCATGAACGGATCATAAAGGTCTCTGTACAGTCGTACCTGTTTCAGACAAAATCTCTTGAAAGTGTTTCATATTAAACTCAAATCAAACGCAGTGCCCCGCGAACTGTTCACTCGAGTCTCAAAAAAATTTGTGAGCTCCGCCAGCTGAAATCATGTGACGTGCACCCAAAGTGAACCTCTGCAAACACAGCAATGACGCTAAATTCGCCAGACGCACTGAGCTCAATAACAGAAAGCTGAATGGCTGCTGCATGTTGGTCTCATTTGTAGTTGTAATACCGAAATTACATTTGGACTAGCGAAATAAAGAACTACAACACCACGAAATCTAAACAACAACAACAAAAAAGAATTTAAATGAGCATTAGATGCAGCATTACACGGACATCGGAAAAATAAGACCTGTGCAAAAATATTTAAGACCTAGAACAGCGAATTTAAGGCTTTAGGCCTTAACTTTTAAAGGCTTAAAATTTAGATTTTTAAATTTTAGACTTTTTAAGACTTTTTAAGACTTTTTAAGACCCAGCAGAAACCCTGATACAGTATGCTAATGGAACTTCAAATAATGACATATAGCCTTAAAACAGGGAGACAGTTCACAAAAACAGCTGCTCACGGTAAGGTGTGAGCTCAAAAACGCTATTTGCTATTTGTGATTGTTGAAAAAAATCTTGAAGCGTTTAGAGTAGCTGAGAAAACACACAACGGAGAGCATTAAGATGGCTTGTTGAGTCAATAGAGAGAATCAATATCTTATTCCAGGAGGACAGACTAACCTTGATACTCCTCAAGTTTCTTGACCAACTCCTGCTCCAGCTGAAACAATGACATTTTAATTAAGAGAACCGTTTATCCAGAGTCTCATATGGCTGTATGCCTTCATATCTTCACATCATTTCATATCATACACACATGTACAATACTGTTTAATTGTTTTAACCGTTAGCATATTTCAAAGTGCCCCTATTATGCTTTTTTTTTAAATGACCTTTCTTGAAGTGTGTAATGTAGCTGTTTCTGGATGTAAAACATGCACTGTGAGGGGCCATTCACACAGAATGTGTTCTTTGTTGTATTTACGCAAACATGCTTGATGGATGTTCATGATCATTATGCTCGTGCCTCGTGTGTTTTGCAGCTCCTCACATATAAGCGCTATGTTTTTGACACCACGTCAAGTTATAAGAATTTTTACATGCAGAGCAGCTCATCAATGTCAGTTCCAAAGCAACTGTTTTATTTGACAGCAACACAGCAGAGAAGACACTTTTTAAAAACTATTCCTGAGTGTTGCATCTCACAAGTTTAGATGCAAAGACCCATTCTGTCTGAATGGCTACCAAAGCAACTGATTCTAATCTGAACTTCGGGAAAGAAGTTGCCTGCAATTTCAGCTAAACTTCTAGCAAAATCCTATGAAGGTTTTGGAAAAATTTGTATAATGCCAGTCTATGATCTCACTGGCAGCCCGCAAACCAACATCTGACCCTGTAGTTGATATAGGCCAGGAAGAGTTTGGTTTCATCTGTTGACAAATACATTTTTACACAAATCCAAATGATGAGAAATACTCAAAATAACATGGTAAAATGGACACAAATTACTGATTGCTGTGTTTTCAAGCGTAAGCATCTGGAGATGAAATTGGATGCTTTGATTGTGGAACAAGCTGAAAGTGATCAACAAATAAACACGGACTAGGCCATGATCTGGCCAATCAGAGTGGAGACTATCAGAAAAGAAGGGTTTAAAGAAACCAGATCTTGAACACACTATTTCAGAAAGTCTGTCAATCTGTCTATCCGAATGCATAGTATTGGAAAAACAGTAGGCGCAAAGTACCCAGATGGCCTAAAACCTCATATAAGATTTTTAAATGGGTACTTTAATTTCATGTGGCCAGTTGAGAAGATTTATGAATAGAAATGAAGTGAAGAAACAGATGCAGGTAGGTCAAGTGATATGGATTGATTAATTTCATTCATGCGATTAATAATCATACAGTATAGAGCAGGGGAGATCAAACTTGGTCCTGGAGGGCTGCAGATTTTAGCTTGAACTTGCCTCAACATACTAAGACGGATGTTTCTGAAAAGCCCAGTGAGGGCTTGATTAGCTAGCCCAGGAATGTCTGATTGGGGTGGAAACTAAACTTTGCAGGACACTGGCCCTACAGGACTGAGTTTGTGCACCCCTGGTATAGAGCTTATAAATAAAATACACATTTTACGGTCACAAAATAAACCCTAACAGAGTTTCTATTCAGACAATATGGTTTTAGGGTGCACTCACATTAGATACATTCCCTTAAACCGTGCCTAGGCTTGATTGTCCGTCATCCCCTCTCCACCTCGGCCTGCACTCACGTTGCATTTTTACATACCGGACCTGAGCACACTTAAATCATCGATGATGCGACTGTTTAATTCAGTTTAACAGGAAGAGAAGCGCTCTCGCTCAGCACAGTGGAGATTGATTTAGTAATATCAATTTGTATTATTTTTAGTTGTTTGGGATGCAGTGACATGCAGTCAAACACTTCGCTGAACAGATCCACCACTTTTGACGCTCATAAATCATCATAAAATCCTCGTGCTGCAGGTATTAGGAGGTTACCTGAAGGTGTAACTGACCTGCAACGAGGGGTTTGCGTCTTTAATAAACTACGACAGTTTGCGTTTATTGATCAGTAAGAATGATTAATAAATACATATGAAACAGTTCTCTAAAAGTTACATCGCATCTTCAGTTTCGGGCTCAGGCGCACTTTGCACTCACACAACAATTGTACCGCGCCAAAGCCCAACTCTTCCAACCTGGCCAGGGCCGGCCAACTGAACTGCACCTGAGCCCGATTCAGAGCACTCACACTTCTCAAACTAATCAGGAAATGCGCCTGGGCACGGTTCGGAGTGTCTGGGCGCCTGGGCACGTTCAAATGTACCAGCATTGAGAAAAATGAAAAACTGCGATGTATAATATAAGAAAATGAAAGTGATTTTAACCATGATGGATATATGTACTGTAAATACTGTGAAGGAAAAAAAATCATAAAATAAGCAACCTTTAAAACTGCATAATGGGGCACTTTAAAATGTTAATTTGATTCATTTTTATCAATTTAATTTATCCTCACCTTAACACAAGTATTAAATTAATTTAAAAAAACACACAAACGCACACTAGTGTCCCATTTGAGTACCTGCTGCATCTTGACTTTTTTCTGGCCTGCAACAAAAGACGGAGGATCACATTCTTTTTCAAGGTCTACTCGCATGAACTCATCAATAGTCAGGGAACTGGTGGGTGTCTCCTCAAACTCTGTCAGTCTGGACATCAAAGTAGAACAAACATTTGGTAACGTGTTACAGTGCAGTACAATCATATATAACCTGAAAAATAAGCTTTACAATGCATGGCTTTAAAATTCTATACCAGTTTACTTTCAATATTGTCAGTACATACGCTCAATATGGCCTTTTACAGTACCAAATATGCTACTGTTATATTAGTGATATCATTCGTTTAATTGTGAAAAAACAATATGTGGGGCTTTAAAACATTAGGTATCAAACATTAGTAGAGTCACGGTTCATTTTTGGGTGACTGCAGAACACAATTTCCCTGAAAATCTGCTTAGATCAGCTGTGGCATTCACCTTTTTCTCAGTGTAGCCTCGCACACCTTTACAACAGATATGACCTCCTTCACCGTGCGCCGGAATTCATGCATGCGAGCCGCCACGAGCAGAGCTGGGGGAACATGGGAGAGAAAATGAGGATAAATGTTTCGTCCCTGAAACGTATTGTTCTCAATTTGTTTGACATTTCACCACTGTGCAAATATACAATGTACGTGCCACACAAAAGTGTTGAAAGTGCATTTCTATTGTAATGGAGCATTTGTAAAAAAAAACTATCTCTGCAGCGGTGTGTTGTGCAATACAGTAGCCCGTTTAGCAGACATTTTATAAATAATGCTGCAGAGTTTTGTTTAAGAAACAGCAAAACAACCCTTTCTATCTTTAAACCACTGTTATCCTAAAGGTTTCTAGTTAAGACCATACAATTTTTTTTCAATCTTACAACGATGTATCATTATTTTTCATAACTGATGTATTATTATAGACTGAATTATTACATGATAGTTGAGGCTGACTGTATGATTTCAAAGGCAGAGATGGTCAAAAATAGGTAACAATCAGAGTCTTTTAGTTAATATTTATTTAATATTAGTTAATATTTTCAAGACAAAAGGTCCTTAGATACACATAAAAACACTATTTTTAGAGATAACCTAATTATAATTTTGCGTTATCATTCAAAACGATTTCATAAAGGTTTTTGAAAAATATCAGATGGATTATCTTGGAGATGCAAAATGTACACACACAAAAACACAATATTTGCAGTGGTGTGAAAACATAACTCTGAATTATCACACCTGAGTTCAATTTCTCTAGCCACAACCAGGCCTGATTACTGCCACACCTGTTTGCAATCAAAAAAAAACATTTAAATGGGACCTGCCTGACAAAGTGAAGTAGACCAAAAGATCCTCAAAAGCCAGACTTGCTGAGATCCAAAGAAATTCAAAAACAAACGAGAAAGAAAATAATTGAGATCGACCAGTCTGGAAAAAAATCTACCAGTCTATGAAGCTATTTCTAAAGCCATTATCTAGAAATGGCAAAAACATGGAACAGAGAATCTGGAGAATGTCCGGCCATCTGTCAGTGACCTCAAGCTGAAGTGACATTCGGAGCAGAACAATGATCCAAAGAACACCAGCAAGTCCACTTCCGAATGGCTGAAGAAAAACAAAATGAAGACTTTGGACTGGCCTAGTCAAAGACCTGACCTTAATTCAATTGAGATGATGTGGCATGACCTTGCAAATGTGGTTCATGCTCGAAAACCCCCCAATGTGGCTGAATTCCAACAATTCTGCAAAGATGAGTGGGCAAAAATTCCTCCATAGCACTGTAACAGACTCATTGCAAGTTCAAAAATCAAAAATGCTTGATTTATTAGTAATTAGGTTTAGGGGGTTTATTTAGTTTTCCTTTAATAACAAAAACCTTCATTTCAAAACTGCATGATGTGTTTACTTGTGTTATCTGTGACTAATATTTAAATTAGTTTGATGATCTGAAACATTAAAGTGTGACAAAGATGCAAAAAAGTAAGAAATTGGAAAGGGGCCAACACTTTTTCACACCACTGTGTGTGAGTATATATATACTAACTTGTATCGTAAACTAAACAAAAATGTAGTACAAACTTTCTGATGGATCATCAATTCTGTTTAAATGTTTGCAGGAATAATGCATATACCCTGTGACTGACACCCATTATTTTTCGCTTTAGCTTGTATCTTGATCCTTGTTTTTGCAACGTTAACACTTCAAAGGTGAAGTGCAGTTGTTTACTCCCCTCGTTATAGAACAATCAACCTCAATACAGAAAACTGACATTTAAACTTACCATATTCCCCTGAACACTGTAAATGATTAATGATGAATTATTAATTATTCAGATATTGCAGCAGCGGATGTTGGATGGGGAAAGTGAGACAGTGAGAGAGAGAGAGAGAGAGAGAGAGAGAGAGAGAGAGAGAGAGATGCATGCAGGAAGTCAGTCTTCTATTCCTGAGCAGTGAGGGCATCTTGCTGACGACAGAGTGCAGAGACCAACCTGTTCTGCTTAAGATCGAGGGCATCGAGAACTGTGTGCTGCTAAAGCACTTGCAGTGATCTTGTTTTTATCCTTGCTATGGAACTCGCTGCTCCAGTTCTCATGTCAAACTTTTAGCACATTAAGGGATTTGCTTTAGGATCTGACAGATGCGCAGAAATGTAGACTGAAAAACGCGTAGGCTATTTTCATTTCGAGCTGACAAAGAAGGCATCTAGTGAATCTTTTGATGCCTTAGAAGTTAATCCCAAACAAACGAAAGACTCAAGTTTAAAGGGGATAGATTGCTGAAAAATGAACATTCACTCCTGTCGTTTTAAACCTGTGTGATTTTCTTTCTTCTGTGAAAAACACTAAAAGAAATTTAGAAGATATTTTCAGCTGTTTTGTTCATGCAATAATAACCAAAGAAGCCCACAGGTCTCAATCAAGCGGCAAACCTTCTGCTCTCTCTCGTGAAACTAATACAGAAGTAACTAGAACTGCAATTCATTGAAATTTCGCTAGTCCTGGTTCCATAATAAAAAAAAGGTGTTAACAGCCTGGTACAAAAAACGATTTTGCTGTATATCGCTAATATAACTCTTCATGACAACTCATCTGTTTAGTATATATTAAGTTATATTAAGTCTGCATAATTAAGGGCGTGGCCACTTGAGTGACAGCTAAGTCTCGCTGGTCGCTGTCTCATCACCTCAGCTTATTTCGGCTGATTAGCCGCTGAACTCGTCATATACATCGTATTTTTGTTTTATTTTATGTGGCTTTACACAGTCAGTTGCCTTTTGGGATTATTTCCTACAATTATCAGATGATATGGCATACTGTGTGCACTTAATTGTGCTCACAAACCATTCACGTGGCCTCCATTTCCTAGGTGAGTGAAATTATATACTTATATACCATCTCTATAAATGTATTTGTTTTATTTAGGATCATTTATCATTTATATTTTCTTTAGACCTGTAATGCACTCCAGAATCTGACAGATTGATTAGCTGTAGGCTCTAGAACAGTCAAACAAACGTTGTCATATAGTGTTATGGCTGCATTTCATAAATAGTCTTGCATTTACTAACACAGACTATATTTAAAGTATTTGGAAGTAATTTGCGTTTTCCTCCTGTAGAAAAACGTCACAACAACAATGCTTAGTGACTCAATGTATTACAACAGTGCTTTAAAAAGACTAAACACTTTCTTGATATAGTACACAACCAAGCACATGTGGTCAGAACACAAACGCAGGTAATGAAGTATTGAGCATTTCTACCAAAGAAAAGCTAGTCTACGCAGAATGCTAGCAGGCTCACGCTCCGCCTCTTTTTTGGTAACCCCTGGTAGGTACAATGACAAGCGAACAAAATGGCGCCGGTTGGCCACACCCTCTTGTAGCCTCATTTGTGCTCTGTAGAAACCCATGGCTTACGTCACGGATACTACGTCCATATCTTTTGCAGTCTATGGTCTCAATCTTTAAAACAAAAGTGTCCAAGTTATTCATTCACCATTTTTTTTTTGATGCATGAGTTGATCAATTGTTTGAAAATGTTTTTAAACATTTTTATCAACCCAGGAACCAGCATCTAAATCATATTTAGCTTGTATTGGAGCAGTTTTATAAATGTGCATAGATATTTAATGATATATGTACTTATAAATGAAGAGTATGGGTTATGGACCCTTTTCACAAGCCTGTTATGACGTATTTAATGGTCATCAGCATCCTAAATCCTTTAAAGTTTTTGTTATATTTTTATTCTTTAAAAAACCATATGAGCATGTATATGTATTTATGAATGTATTATATCATCTTTGCTTCAAATGATAAAAAACGAATTACCGCTTGTGCGAGGGGTTTCTTATGCAGCATCTTTGAGACAGGACAGCAAATTTGACGTTATTCTCTCCTCTGGCTTCTGTCATCAGTCTCATGCTATTTTTTTTCTTTTCTGACAGTCTTTATAACATCATCGTAGATTTTTACATTTTCTTTTATTTAAGCAAATAAGATTGTAAAAAAATGATTTATTGTATTTTCCCATTCACTGCGCTCTAAGTTTTCCCAACTATGATGACTTCCACTACTGAGAAACCCGGAAATGTGGAAAGGGTCTATATTCTCTTATAGTTCTGATTAACCAAGATCTCCATAATTTTTTTTTGACCAATTTTTTTTAAAAACATTATATACAAAGATTTATTTATTAAATGAATAATAAAGTGAGTATTAAATAATAATAATAAAGTGTTATGTATTTATTAAATAAATAAATAACACTTAAAAAACACCATCATTTTTAAAACTGCTTTTAAGCATGTTTAAGCTATTTTTTATGTTTATGATCCCTAGACAAACTGTATAAACACACAGCTTTGGAATGTAAATGATAACTCAGAATAAAGTTTTTGTGAATCATCCCTTTTATAGAACCCCACAAACTAGGGAGGGTTTATCATTTGAATGTTAAACACTACCTGCACCACACAATCCTGATGGTCGCCGTCCTGTGTGCATCCAATCTCTTTTCATCCTCTGCAGCAGTCTGAGAGCAGTCATCGAAACCTCATGGGTCTTTTCACCAAACTCCAACATGTGGGCGAATCGTGGAATGTACAGACATGGATCTAAAAATAGAAACCGACAGATCTGTAATCAGAGTCTAGACACAACCCTGGGAACATATAGCAAATATGGATTGAAGGTTAAGTTTATAGCTTGTGTTCCAATTGGAATTAATCCACAACCCAAGAGCACTTTGGGTGAAAACAATCATGGCCACCATACTAAAAGTTCATTTCAAAGAGAAATGCTCAAACTGGTCCTTCAAAATGATGGCCTTATCTTCTCAAAACTCTCAATGTAGAGTGTAAACATCCCTTCTGAGGGATTAAGGAATAGGGATGAGCCCTTCAGAATGAAACGCAGCCTTGACTCTGTGCAACTTGCTTAGCAGATACCCTTTCAAAAATTAAAAAAAGCATCATTTCTGTGGTTCTCCTTGACTCCATGTTAAATCTAGTACACAGTGCCCCTATGGGAACCTTTAAAAGTGGTTTGGCTTAGAGTCAGTCTGTGGGAGCAAATATCCCTCACTTCCACCTACTTCTTAGTCCTTGGGTAAACTCATTCTGCTGGCCCAATAAAGCCCAAACATCACTGCTGTCCTAATAAGTCGGAAATGAGCTCAGCTAAGAAAGGCGATCTTATCTAAGCCTACACTATGGGGACTGCACCTGCACTTACGAGATCTCCATAGACTGTGTCAGTCACTTGGCTTTTTATACATCTCTCATGCAAAGTCATTTTTTATTAAATTATCATATTAATGCAGTGTAGCAGAGCAGTTGACAGAGTAAATATTCAGTGGTGTCTGTGAAACAGGAAATAGTGTAAGTCGGTTAAGAAAATGTAATTTTCTTATGTAGCTTTCTTTGGAATGATCTATACTGCTCTGAAAAATAAATTGATTTTTCAGACTTCTTTTTTTTCAGTCGTGGCTATAAAATTATCTGATTTGTGAGACTGCGGCTGTCAGAGTTTGATTAAGGGAAAAGTGATAAATGAATACAGAGAGAAATAATCAAATAGATCTTTGAGGACTGTTGGTGGTGGGGACTGGAAACTTGCCATCGCACAGGTCTCTGATATAATTTTTTTTTAATAGGGTACTGGACAGCACTGCAGGTCGGATTTGTAAAATCCTATAGAAGAATGTGATATGCTAACTATTTCTAACAACATACATGCTGTATTGCAGCAAAATGATGGATGATGCACATCATTTTGGTTCCACAATGAGTTCTGATCTAGATTGAACTTGCCACCTTCATATGTGGAAATAAATCAGATATAAATCGGATATGTGACAATGTGACTATCATGTAGACAGGCAGATCAGATTTATTCCCTTTTGTATGTCATTGACAATGTGGTACTTCGTGGTTTAATGACGTAGAAAGAAGAGCGTGTGTGGAGACGTCGAAGCGGTAAACAACAACAACAGAGGAAACATTGAAGAGGAAAGTGGTCGCCACGATTTGCTCCCACCAGACCCGAGATCTCTCTCGTACTCACAAATTCCTCTGAATGGTGGTGGACACCATATATAAACCATAGGCACAAGCTGCAATGACGGCCCTTTCCCTCCTCCTCCACCTCAAAATCGTTTTAAAGTTGGGCAAACTTCGCATATACCGCAGAGCTAAACGCAAGACAATTTCTTCCATCGTGGCTAGTGTGGTGCAGATGCTAGAACCCGCCTTTAGGTATGTAAATTGTATGGCAACTGTAAGCGCATGAATCAGATATGGGTCACAATTAAACGAACGTGTATGGACAGGCAAAAAAATCAGATACAGGCAACAAATCAAAACTGGGCATCAAGACCTGACAATGTAAACAGGGCCATAGACATCCCTTTAAAGACATGCAAAATATGTAACTTCTGCCACTAGTGGGCGCATATTCACAACAAACAAATGTGTATTTTCCACAATGAGTGTGGAATCTGGGGAGTTGTTGTCTTCATTACATGCTATGGAACTCATGCAGAAATCACGTTCATGGGTGAGCTAAAGTATTTAATATTTTAGTGATCATAATATGAAGCACAGTAAAGCTAGTCACTAGTTTAAACTGTGCATTTCTACACTATTTGAACAGTCTTTGAAACATCTGGAATAATGTAAGTATTGAAGTCAGCAAAATATATACAGGTAAAATTGTTCTAGTGCTTTTGTTATTTGATCCTCATCTCAGGTTTGTATTTTTTTAAGCAAATTGTTTTGGAGTTTAACCTACACATGCTAAAAAATATTTGTTAATATAGTTTATAGTTATACTTACAGTGTTTTATGACAACAGTAATTATTTGTACTTATGCTTTTTTTAATCATTCTTTAAAAGCTTTTTTTAGTTTTAAAGGTATGTTAAAAGTGGAATATTTTATGGGATATTTAGAGATTTTGTGCCTAACTACATGAATTAATCTCTATAATTACAGTAATAATCAATATAATCACTTTAATTAAGTTGTATAATTAAATTAATAACTTGTTTAATTACAGTAATAATCTTTGAAATCACATTAATTAATCTGTATAATCACATGAATTAATCTCTATAATTACAGTAATAATCAATTTAATCACTTTAATTAAGTTGTATAATTAATAACTTGTTTAATTACAGTAATAATCTTTGAAATCACATTAATTAATCTGTATAATTACAATAAATATTTACCGTAATAATTTGTAAAATGACAGTAATAATCTGTATAAGTGCAGTAATAATTAGTAAAATGGCAGTAATTACCCGCATTATTACAGTTATAATCTGTAAAATGACAGTACTAACTTGTTATGGAGCAAGAAATTTGTTTTTTTACAGATTATCTATATTTTTTATTTCGTTTTTTCAGTTTAAATGCAAATTATCAACAGTAATAAACTGTAATTTAATGAACTTTGATTGTAAAGTTATTCTGTATTTTTACTGTAAGTAATTTTGTGAAATGGTTATTTTCTGTAATTTAACGAAATATCTCTGCCAGTCTTTTGACTGTTTTTTAAAGATTTTTTTACAGTGTATATTATAATGAAAAAATCTTACATATTGTGTCTTTTTATTATGCATGCATCAGATGTCAATCGTTGACCTTGTCTTGTGTGTCTGTTATTATTAAAATCATCGTTTGCTTTGGGAGAAGCTTGATTTTGACACAGTGGGAGTGCTAAATCGAAAGTGCTAATCAAGACCTTTTGCAATTAGTGCATGGCAGAAGTGTTAACTGTATTTTCAATAATCTGTAAAAAGAAATCCACACAGAACCATAGAATCTCATAATTAAAAACCAAAATAGATGAATGCTAACAATCCTGCATTATATATATATATTTTTGTAATCATTCTAACACCTATTGTGTATTTTAACAATAATTCAGAAGGTGTAAACTCTTTTAATAAATAGAAGGTTTGAAGGTCTGTCCAAATATACTTTCCTCATCCACTTGTCAAAGGGAAATGGACATTAAAATGCTAGTAATTCCCCCATATGAAATGCTTAGGTTTTCAGCTTAGTCCCTTTATAAATCTGGGGTTGCCACAGTGGAATGAACTGCCAACTTATCCAGCATATGTTTTACACAGTGGATGCCCTTCCAGCTGCAACCCATCACTGGGAAACACCCATACAATCTCATTCACACACGTACACTATGGACAATTTAGCTTACAACATGGGGGAAGAAGAACATGGGGGAAGATGCAAACTCCACACATAAATGCCAGCTGACCCAGCCGGGGCTCGAACCAGCTACCTTCTTGCTGTGAGGCGACAGCGCTACCCACTGCACCACCGCATCATGTTTTGGGGTGTGGAAATGTCTGCACAGTAACAGCCTGGCCGAATTATTCATTTACGAATGCCTTTAAAACGACACATTAATAACTTTAATGATCTGTCAGCAAAACATAGAAAATCTGTAGAGATTCATTTATTATTTTGGAGACACATTTCTACATGAAATTCATGCAAACTGAGATGACTGAAAGTGAACGTTTTCTGTGGTCTATAAACCAAACGGTTTGTGTTGTATTTGTGAGTATCCACAAATAAAAAAGACATTATACTGGTTTTTACAGTCTTTCTCTTATCTTTATTACCAAATGACAGAATATTAGATTTATTTTTTACTACTATTAGAAAAAAAAGAATAAGCTTACCTGTGTGTTTGTCGACATCACAGGTTGAAGCATTTATGCAGTGAATGTTGCATCCTTTAATAACCCAACATTTAAGTCAAATTAATAAATGCTCATCATTGCAAAGTTATCCTCAAAGTAACAGACTGTAATGTCTCATAAGACCTTTTTACCCAAACACCCCAAAAATTTAAAGAAGAACTTTAAGAATTCTGAACGTCATAGTCAATATAAACAGCTCTGCTTTTTTATCCGATCAGACTTGTTTTCCAGGTGGACTGGTTAAGATTGCTGCAGACTCCTGTATATACAACACAATCAGAGGACAAATGAGGATCTGAGGATCCAGCAAAGTGTGCCATGTGCATCAGACAGTTAGCCAAAGGTCTATGGGTGGTGCTTGGTGTGACGTCTGAGGCTGAGACTAGCAAATGTATAGCCCAGAACGCACAATGAAATGAAATATTATTTTTGTCATTTACAGTAAATCTAAGGCTACAAATGTCATCACAGTATGATAACTGGCATACTTTAGACCAGGGCTCACCAATCTCATTCCTGAAGGTCCGGTGCCCTGCAGGGTTTAGCTCCAACTTGCCTCAACACACCTGCCTAGGTGTTTCAAGTATACCTAGTAAGACCTTGATTAGCTTGTTCATGTGTGTTTGATTAGGGTTGGAGCTAAAATCTGCAGGACACCGGACCTCCAGGAACAAGTTTGGTGATCCCTGCTTTGGACGTTTTGGCTTCATTTTGGCTTCTACAATTGACCCTTCACTAAGCCACACCCGAAAACTGCCACACACCAATAGTGGCTTAGCAACCGTAGCTACGCGCAGGAGGCCTGTCAAGCTTTCGAGCGAGGGAAACAAGCCAAAGCATTGTGCATATGGATTGTGCAAATATCATACCAGGTATTCTAAAAGTTTGGACGGGGTGGTGGTTTTTATAAAACCTAAGGGGAGAAGTGCCAGCGTGGATCAAGCTCTGTGAGGGGTGCTAAAGGAGCAGTGTTAAGTTTGTTTTGTTCTTTTGTCTGGCACCCTGTTCACCAAAAATGACTAATTATATCCCTTGGAATGTCTGACATTGGCGCATACATATTGTTATAGACGTGCCAATCCAAAAAGCTTGACAGGCATACAGTACCTAAGGAGGGTGGGGCTTAGTGAAGGGTCAATTGAATGAAGTGAGCATCAGCCTTCCATTTTTGTTTACAGTTTATGTTTCAACTGAAGCTGTTTGCATTGTTCTTTGCTTTAACCCATTTACTAACATTTCTGTGTTCTTCTAATACTTATAATTCTAATTGGCTGATCAACATTCTAAGGTGTGCCATTATTTTCAGATACATACACAGCTCAAGTAGTTCTTGGCTGGTTTTGGCACCATTATAGTTCCATATCATAACTATTTATTTCACAGACAAAACGTTGCATGTGGATTATATTTTGATAATTCAACAACCCTTCATGGGTTATGCATTCCATAACTGACATTGATTGATTGATTGATTGATTGATTGATTGATTGATTGATTGATTGATTGATTGATTGATTGATTGATTGATTGATTGATTGATTGATCGATTGCACCTACAGGCTATTGTAGCTAGCTATTTTACAGCATTTTACCAGCTTGGTTGTTTGCTGATTTAGATGTTTTCAGAAGTGTGAGGTTTAGAAATAGTAGAGGGTGAGAAAATGCATTTTTGTGTGAACTATCCCTTTAAATCATAAACCACATTCCCCAACCAAAATTGACTTTCTAAAACAGTTTAGCATTTAGTATATTTCACTCACTGAGTGCATGTTTCACAGACTCTGGCTGGCAAAAACATCATTGTCTAAATTGTTTGAGATAGATAAGCCGCTTATCGCAGGCGAAGGATCCAGTTTCCAGCACCGGAGCCCTCTGTTGGAGATCCGGGAAAGCTGTGCAAGCCCAACCCCCTCACTCTCATAGCTCACACTGTAGATTTAACATGGCTCCTGGTTGCCAGCGAGCCTCCAAACATCAAACCTGAATGTATTTTTCCTGGCAGCTGCGCTTCGCTCGGCTCAATAAGGTAAAGAACGACTAAAGATGTGCTATTTAAGTTCCTCAGCATTTACTGCTTTATTAAATCGCAAATAATGATTCGTAGTACTTCGACTAAAGAGTCCGTTTTGGTGGACAAGTCTATGCGGACGGACGGTGACTCTGTTCTGCTGCTACTTTACGTCTTTAAAACCGGTTTGTTAAGAACGCTGGAGCTATAATCATTGATTGTACATGTTAATGGTGAACACGGACGATAATTCTAGCGAGCACATCAGATATTCCCTCAGTAGGTTGAGCACTTGGTTGCAGATGTTTATCCCTTATGAGACGTTAAGGCTGCATCAGCAAATTGACTGATCCTGTGAAGTTGAAACATCGCATTTGCAGCTCGCTTATGGTTGTAAAGCGTTACAATGTTGAGTTTTGTGTCACGAGCTTTTGTGGAGAAAAGTTCATTAAAAAGCCCTTTAAAGCTTCGCACGGGGTTTCATAAATGCTTATCAATCTTGCTTGGCCTTTGGTGATGATGACATTGATGATAGTAACGTTAGTATAAGATGATATGATAATTTACATGTTTTTATGACCATGTTGTTGGAAGTGTTGACGTGAACGTGTATTGTCAACAACAGATATGTGAAACTTGCATTAAACGACTCTGCGATTCATGTCAGCCGTTCGGCTTGCTTAACGTCTGCATGAAGTATTTCTTTAGTAATTAGTCCAATTTTTAGCATGATATTTCATTTATCGCTTACTATTACACAATGATGACATTTTCAGATTTAACTAAATAAGGTTAAATGTATCCACATTTAGTGCATAGACGTGCAGTCATTTTAATGATTTCTCACATGATTTTTTTAGAGGCAGCACAAATAAATAGGACATAAGTGTTTTTTAAATAATAAAAACATGAAAGCACCTCATTGTATTTTTTTGTGAAATACTACTGTGTGTATGTTGTCATTTAAGCAACTAGTCAACAAATTTAAGTCTCACGAGCATCCAATGCTTACTTCAATACTGAGCAACATCAGCTCATCAAAGTAATAAACTGCATGGCAGGTTAAGTCAGTAACGCTCCTTGTGATTCATAAATGTTTTAATGCACCAGAGCCGACTCATAAGAATCATTCTCTATGTAGGCTAGCCTACCATAACTAACGTTACACTCACTAGTTGTATTGGTTTTGCTTCGCTAAAAACGATTGGACACGTTGGAGTCGATAACTCTGCTCGGTGTTGTACTGTATAATAGTGCAGAATAAAACTGACCGAGATTTGTTTTGAATTTTCTCTGAACGTTTTTCGCTTCTCAACCGTAGTAAACAAAGCGTAAAGGGTTAACTGGTGCTCGTGTGAGCGGGCGGTCCTGCTGTGGGAGGCGCAACTGCTGACGCCAGACTCACTAGTTGTTTGATTGGTCAAAACGGAGCAGGGCGTCCTCTCCCGTCACACAAAACCTCCTTTACACTACAGCGTAAAGACGCGGAGAGGGGATAGTCCACAGATATGCAGGATGACAAGAACCTCGTAGCACTTTCCACGGTCGATTCGGGGCTATGACTTTATTATTTATCCGACTGTAACAGTTCTATTGACTTGCAACGTATTTTGACCGAGATTAAGGTTCGCGAGGATGCGATGAGAAAGAAGAAAAAGTCTTCGAGCTGGAATATTTCCGCTGGATGGATCCGTGCATGTGTTCTGTAAATGTTTCTAAAAGAGGGAAATGAAATAGCTATGGTATATTTAGCACAAACGAGTCATCGAGGCTTGTAGTTTGTAATTAAAATAAAGGGAACATTTTCCTCCGCTACACCTGCCTATTAATTACGCGCAGACTGGTGGATAGACTTGCTGATGCCAACAACGCCAGATTGCCTATATGGCAGGATCATGAAGTTTTTGACGTTTTTCCTTTTGCTTCCAGAAACCTTAAAAAGGACTAGAAAGAGTGGGAAACAGCTCAGCAAGCTGCCAGTATGCTATGAAATCGTGACTTTGTCCTTGAGGAAGAAGATGGCTGCAGAACTCTATCCTGCCAGCATAAATACCAACCTTCCAAACAGTAACAGCACAGCAGTCACAGCTGCCAGCAAAAAGACCATCGTCCAAGTCACTCAAACGGTGACCACACCGACTACAACTGCCACTCAGCAGAACATCAACAATAATAACGTTGAGACTGCCAGCTGGCAGTCCACTCACCCGACATTGCGAGAAAGGTATGGGCACAATTAGCTAGCTTTTCAAGTCGCCCATGCTGTTTTTGTTTCGTCAATGTAATATTCTGTTCCATTTGTTCCCTCCAGGAATGCTTTGATGTTCAATAACGAACTCATGGCAGATGTTCATTTTGTTGTGGGTCCTCCTGGCGCATCCCAAAAAGTTCCAGCACACAAGGTGAGCGCATCCACCCATGTCAAACCGCATCTTGTGCACTTCTTTCATCCACCGTCTGCTTAACTGCTCTTGTGTGGCATTTGTGCTTGCAGTATGTGCTGGCAGTGGGGAGTTCTGTTTTTGGTGCCATGTTTTATGGAGATCTAGCAGAAGGAGAATCTGAGATTCATATTCCTGATGTGGAACCTGCTGCTTTTTTAATTCTTTTGAAGTAAGTCCTTCATTTCTAGTGCATCTAGGTCATTTATGTGATACTCATTTTCTTTGTCTTGACCGATCAGCTTATTAAAATAATAAAAAGAAATAAAAACAGTGAATATAGTGCATATATACAATTATTGTTTACACTTTGAATTTCTAAATGAAAATAGTTTTAAAATTGTTAAATTTATGTAAACAAGTTATTATATTTAATACATTTATAAATACTGAATAATGTTTTTATAAATTATTATATTTGAAAATATGTTTGTCCATCAGAGTCATTTTGTGCAACCAACATTGAGAAGAAAACTCAAAATAGTCTTTTGTGAATGAATGCCAAGATTAATGAGTGTCTTAAAATTTCAGGTGATTTACTTCTGGTAAAATTAGTTCAGGTTAAGAATGTCATTTGGTGCATCACCCCAAAATTTGTATACTTTTATTAATAATTCATGTTTAAATGCACTTCATATAAACAGTGACTTATATATTAAATGTATTTCTGTTTTTAGAATAAAAAAGCATTCAGTTTTACTTGGTTGTACTTCAAAAACGTCTGTCAACCAAAGTCATTTGGTGCAACCAATGTGAAAAACGCCCTTCATTACTGCATGTCCAGTTTAAAAAGTGTTAAAATCTCTAATATTTAGATTTTGACAAGTGTAGTTCTGGTTGAAAATGTATCTTGGTGACACTTTCTATAAATGTAATGTATATAAAAGAAACCTAGAAAGATGTATAAATGTGTAATAACAGTTACATACTAGATTATTATATGTAACAGAGTTATTATATTATGTAGAAAAACAATCTAATTATTCTCCTGTTCTTTTCTAGGTACATGTACAGCGATGAGATTGAACTTGAAGCGGACACAGTGCTGGCCACTCTGTACGCTGCCAAAAAATATATAGTGCCTGCACTGGCTAAGGCCTGTGTCACCTTTCTGGAGACAAGCCTGGAGGCCAAAAATGCCTGTGTGTTGTTGTCCCAGAGTAGACTATTTGAGGAGCCTGAGCTGACCCTGCGTTGTTGGGAGGTCATTGATGCTCAGGCTGAACTGGCGCTTCACTCTGAGGGCTTCTGTGAGATTGATCTTCAAACGCTGGAGATCATACTAAAGAGAGAGACTCTGAATACCCGGGAGGCAGTGGTCTTTCAGGCAGCTCTTGATTGGGCTGTGGCTGAATGCAAAAGGCAAGGACTGGGACCGACAGCTCGTAATAAAAGGGCAGTGCTGGGCAAGGCTCTCTACTTGGTTCGCATCCCAACCATGACCCTGGAGGAGTTCGCCAATGGAGCAGCACAGTCAGATGTATTGACTCTGGAAGAGACTCATGATATCTTCCTTTGGTACACGGCAGCCAATAAACCCAAGCTGGAATTTCCACTCCTAAAAAGAAAAGGTTTGACCCCACAGCGCTGCCATCGCTTCCAGTCTTCGGCCTACCGCAGTAACCAGTGGCGCTACCGTGGACGTTGCGACAGCATCCAGTTTGCAGTGGACAAGAGGATTTTCATCGCAGGACTTGGCTTGTATGGTTCCAGTGGTGGAAAGGCAGAGTACAGCGTCAAGATCGAACTCAAGCGCCAAGGAGTGACTCTGGCCCAGAACCTAACAAAATTTATCTCAGATGGATCCAGCAACACCTTCTCCGTATGGTTTGAACACCCGGTCCAAGTGGAGCAGGACACCTTCTACACAGTCAGCGCTGTATTGGATGGGAATGAACTTAGTTATTTTGGACAGGAGGGTATGACAGAAGTGCAGTGTGGAAAAGTGACCTTCCAGTTCCAGTGTTCCTCAGACAGTACCAATGGAACTGGAGTCCAAGGGGGTCAGATACCAGAGCTGGTCTTTTATGCCTGAAATTGTCAGGATGTCCTATTGTAGTGCATTCCGCTCACTGGAATTAAGATGGATTGAATACAGGGTCTCGTGAGGCTCTTGCCTTCATTATGTAGCAGTTGTGAACTCAATGGTCATGGCTCCTCTGTACCACAATGGACTCAGATGGAAGGAATGTTCCTCAGCTTTATTTATTGCAAAAAATATATATATATTTGATTTTAATTATTATTGACGCTGCTGCAAGCAGATCTATATATAAATATATATTAATGAGATAGTTGTACTGCTCTGATAGTGGACGGAAACCACTAGTGTGTCATGTTTTGTACATAACGTATTTGTTTTCAGCTTGATGCTGATTGACAAATAAAATGTCTTGTATTAGTGAACCGCTTCCTGAACTGCAGATTATAAATGTTTTTGTGACTCGAGTCCAAAGTTGTTTTCCCTTCTCATCATTAATTAATATCAAATGCAAAGGATAATCCATTTTTAACAGCAAGCAAAGTTCAATCAACACCAAAAAAAAGTGTAAAATAATTCATTCAAATTAGATGTGAGATTTCCATGTAATGTTGTGCATTCCATTCAAACTTAAATCCAAAAAATGAACCCACACTCCACAACTGCCATGGGTTTGTGTAAATAAGACAGTGATTGTTAAGTGTGGATGAAATATTCATCTTGAAAGCCCACATAAAGAACCCATTATCCCCAGCAGGCTTCATGAGGAACTGAATGGGGAGTCTGTTTGAATTGAGCCCATAGAATCTGCTGCTCCACCGTTTGCATTTTAATTGAGGGTTTAGTAAACACGGAGCAGATGCAGCTTGGTAAAACAGCAGATTTTGACCCAAAAAAATGAAAAATACCCACAAAAACAGATGAATGTGTAATTATGACACATGGAAAGCTGCTAATCAGACTGAATTCTGGGATTATGCCCAGTACTTTAACATTGGGATGCACTCTGGTGTATAGTTGAATTGTTTTCTTTCTGCTTCCTTTAATCTGACAAGTCTGTTTAAAACAAGTCTGCAGGCCTGATCTGTACACAGAAGGTGAAAAAAAAGAATATGAAGAACCATAATGGATTTTCTGACATGACGCAGTGCCCCCTAGTTACATCAACAAAGACTGCAACTCGCTATGAATATAATTTCCAGATGGGTGAAACATTCAGTCTGTGCCTGAAATAGCTTGAATTAAAGAATATTACAGCTCAATACGTCTGCGTGAGAGTGCAACAATAGAAAATCTTCTCCTTTTGATGCAACTAGGAATCCATAGGCCAAATCAGATGAACAGATTGAGCATGCTTGTATTGATCCCGCTGTGGTGTATTATTGATAACCAATTTAGCAAATGAATTGTTTTGAGAGAAGCTGCCTGCTTTATTAATGAGGCTCGTTCAGAAGCGCTGTTCCGGTCAGCTGAATTACATTAGAGATGCCACAGAAAGGTCATTACAGGGAGACTTACCGACAGCCGGAGCATTGATGCAGAGCTCTCTAGCCAACAGGAGGAAGGTCTTGCCCAGAATGTAAACATTAACCTACAACAATGAGAAAGAGCACTGAAAAACAAATCTTTTATTCTGGATTTCAATGGGTTCAAAGGTATATTACTAGTCACTTGAGACTGGCTTAAATCTATTGGACGATTATTTCAGATTTTTACATTTTAACACAATAGTATTAAAATGTTTGGCAAGTTATTTATTCAGAAATAAAATACTGTAAAACTGTAAAATATCAATATTACAAATTCATAGAACTATTTTAGGTGAGCGCACCACGATTCATGCAAGTAAAACTCGCCAACCTGCTTCACACTTGTGCACATTTCAGTAATAACGACAGACTAATAACCTCAGACAAACACAGAGCAATCAAACACTGCAGTGCTTTACTGTTCTCCATAAACTTGCATTGGAGCGGCAACAATAGTTTGTCCGTTTGTCATCCACTGAAAAATTGGTTGATGGTCAGCTAGTAACGAAACGCCATGGAAAAAAAATAAAAAAACCACACACTCACGCTTGTCACTTCAGGTCAGAATAACATAATAACCACACACACACAAATGAGTGCAGAAGTGAGGAGATTGTAAATAAAAAAGTATGTAAGGATGTCGCCAGAATGGCTTTTTGGTTTCTTTTCTTGTGCATCTCAGCCACTAGCACCCCATCTGAAAGATTGTTTTAGCATAGGGGGTAATTTAGTCATACTTCACAGTTTGTAATGTTGCAATATGTATTTTAATAATGATGGTTGGTTCTTTTACTTGAAAGCTCAGATTTGATTATCATAGTTTATGTTGTTCACTGAGTTTGAGGTTTACTGTGTCATTATTATTAACACCTTACAGATGTTGATCTATGTTTAGATTTGCACACACTTTGTAACATTTTATTTATCAAGTTTAATAGTCTCTTTAATACTTATGTTTAATTTATTATAATAAGATATTTTGTTAAAATATTACAATTATTTGTCTTGGTAATGTTGGTAAATTAAAACAGAGTGGTTAAATAACAACAAATCCTAATATTCCTAAATGTATCATTAAAATATTCAAAAATTATCAATATCGAATGATATAAAACATGAATTCATGATTTTTTTTTTTGCAATATCGCCCAGCTCTATTTTAGGTCAGACTATTCACCTTATTCTCCGTGTGCGAGTGGGCGCAGCCATTTGAATCATTTTGGCTCGAAACTTCCCGTCTCATTCACTTCCATTCATTTTTAGACGTTAAAAACAGCTCGTTTTGCTGCTTGGTGTTGCAAACTGATATTTTCTTATTATATTATTCTACTTTGTCTGTATTGTCATGCAAACACTTGTTTGTAGAGTAAGTAGTTTGACCGTTTTTTGCCGTTTATTATTCCTAGTCATTTCTCCCATAGACAACTGAATCGGAAGTTCTAAAACAATCGCAAAAACGCGCGCACTTCCACATTGAAGAATAAGGTCAATATTTTAAGGTGCATTTCTCGCAATTGATAAACCATTACCTACAAGATTTGCTGCAATAAATTGCTAAATTGCTGCTTGATAATAGTAACTAAGGTAATAGTTGTGTCTAGGAATTAGGCATGTAGAATAAGATCATGCAGAATATGTATTTTACTAATGAAAGTACTAATAAACAGATAATATCAAAATGATAAGCAGGTAATAAGCCACAAGTTAAAAGTGAGAATTGTTACTTAAAGAGATCAGTTCAGTTCACCCAAAACTGAAAATTATTATTATACAAATTTATTACATAATTTACACAAACACTTAACTTTGAATTTCTTTCTTTTTTTGAACACAATAGAAAAAATTTTGAAGAAAGCAGAAAACCTGTAACCATTAACTTCTATAGTAAGAAAAAGAAATACTATTGAAGTTAATGGTTACAGGTTTTCTGCTTTCTTCAAAATATCTTCACTTAAGGGGGAGTAAATATTGAGTAAATTTTTTTATCTTTGGGTGAACTCTCCCTTTAAACTATAGTGGTACAATATTTTGTATTGATCATTAACAAATCATTTTCTGCTCACAAATGGTGTTGATGGAAACTGCTAAAACTCAAATACCGGCATATGCCGCCAATAAAAATCTTATTTAACATTATACAATGTGCCTTTTTCGGCATCCTTGCCAAATATAACTATTTTTAAACTTAATATGTATTTTTAAAATCTATACTGAACTGCTAAAAATCAAAGTACTGCCCCCAAACTTGTGAATAGTGATGCATAATCATATATACTAAAAACTAACTAACAGTGATACGGTTTTTGTTTTTCCCCAGAAGCAGGTCTCTAGTTAGCCTGGCATCGAGTCAGGACAAACTGGGGTCTTGTCAGATTCGGGTGTGGCTGCACTTGCAAAAGATTCATGACATATTTGAGCCTCCGCCCCGAGCGTGCGGTGTCTGTTCAATAGCAGATACAGCTCAGGGGACAACTGGAGGAGTAAAAATAACACTACACCAGTGCGTAAGCACCAAAACGTCTGGCCTTAAAATAACTACTAATAAAACAAAATCTGCGCTGTGTATTGTTTCACAAACCAAATGTAGAATAATTTCCAATAACCTCAGTGTTTTTTAATGAAACCAATAAAGCACAGAAAGCTACGTTGCTCTGATTTGTCGTAAAAATCAATGCACCATGGCCTTTAATGTTTTAGTATTTCATTAAAAAAGAGAAATAAAAGATGCTGCTGTTCAATATAGCAACTTTTATTTAACATCAACAATTTTCAGCAATATAGTTACTATCTGTAGCTTGCCCTTATAATTCTTATCTTATTATACCATTTAAGTATTTGCAAATTTAAATATTATATGAATGGCACCTACCTGAACATACCAGGATGTAAAACATATTTATAAAGTGGGAAACAACACATTTGGGTAACACTTTATAATAATTACACACTATAAATCATGTATTAATCATTAGCAAATAGTTGATTGATCATCTGTTAAGCATTAACTCTACATTAATAGATGTTAGTAAGCAGTAACTAAAGCTACCATGCTGTATATTTGACTTATAAGCACATTTATAATGTGTTTAATGATTGTGTTTTCATACTTTATTGCTTATTAATTGTTCATTATTAAATTCACTATTGCATTGTTTACAAACCATTTGTATGGTAAACTTTAAACATTGCAGAAGAACAGAAGTGTTAAAATACAATTAGAAAAAATACAGATAAACAAAATTGGATAAAACCACAACATATTAATTTAACAATATATTATCATACAACATTTCAAAGTTATCTAGCAAAGTTGAAACTTTACTGTAATTTTATTTTATATAAGATTGCAAAAACTGATTTTTCACTTGATACAGTTTTATTTGTGTATCTTCAAATGAAAAGAAATTAATAAAGTTGTTTATTTTCTTTTTTTCCTGTTCCAAGCATAAACAGTCCTCACTTTAGATGATAAAGCATTTATTAACATACAAACTATCAGTACATGCCTGAATAATAGGATATATGAATGTTATTTTGAATAGTTTAATAATCATTTACTTGAGCATTCTGAATGATCTTTAAAAACCACCACCTATTCTTAAATAACTAGATTGTAAATAATCAATACTTATTTAATGAAAAATAATTATTAACAAAGTATGAAAATACAATCATTAAGCACATTATAAATGTACTTTTAGGTCAAGAATACTGAAACTGCTTATAAATGTCTATTAAAGTAGAGTTAATACTTAACAGATAATGAGTTAACTAATGTTGCTAATGCTTAATAGATGATTCATAGTGTTTAGTTATTATAAAGTGTTACCGTAATATTATTATTATATTATAACTGCAGTGTGTAAAGTTTATGAAAGTAAAAGGCTTGATGCATGTAAACCAACTGTAGTTGTCCAAAACAAAATTATAAGTGTAACATTAAATGGAGAGAAACCGAGATGATCTGAAGTTGAAAATATAATAGAATATCCATTATAAGAGACATTATCGCTCAAAACTGGTGTTTTCTTCCCTGTTTTGTCTTATGCAATGCCTCAAAGAGTGGAGATTACAAAAGATTATTTCAATGTTGAACATTGTGTACCTTAACAGAGACGCTTAGGCTGCATCACATTATTACTCAGACTAAGCTATGTGGAAAAATATGAAAGAAATTATAATGAAAGGAAGCTTACCTGTAAAAGATCACTCAGGTCCAGGAGCATGTCTGCACATCAGTTAAGGAAGGGAAGGAGAACACAAAACAAAAAGATTATATCATCAAAACAGTGAGATAAACATCTCAACTTTGTTCCTAGCCAAAAATTAGAGGTTAATCCTGCCTTTAAAGTTGCAGGATGTAGAATTAGGTATTACTAGGTATTAGGTATGAACTACTGCAGTCCAAATTCAAAACTTTGGAGAGTTATTTTTTTATCCAGCTCCATGCAAATGCAGGTTGCCAGATTGACGACACCAACAGGAGTGAGCCTACCTGATGATCAAGCCTTACAATATAAGTTCCCGCTAATATTTATGTTTGTAATATATATCCACCGCTTGCTGATTTTTATAACTCAGAATCTGCGTCTTATTTCAGAGGCTGCTACTGTCATCGAGAGGTCGTATTTTCAGCCACATCCCCATATATTATGGCAGCCTTCATGACTGAACTGAAATAAGTATAATTGGGTAAGTGGCAATGGGCGAAGTCACACAAAATCAACATGGACATTCTGACACTGATCGCACATTTTTAAAAGAGAATAAGTATATTCACTTAGCATGTTTCTTAAATTCCTGCAAACATTATTTTTATTCTTTAGTAGAGTCAATAACGTACATAGAGCACCTTTAAATGAGCCCTGGTCAGTCCTGAATTGAGCACTGGACAAATTTGTAATTGTCACTGGGAGAGTTTCAACTCTTACTGATCATCTCTTTACATCAATGGGCTTCGGGTAGGATCTCTTTATCTCTGCAAGGGATTGACCCTGACCATCTGTTACAGCTCACCTGAGTGGTGAGCACACATACACACCTGAGGCACATGTCTCTATGGTGACTAATGCTCCCTTTAGCAAAGAGATTAGCATCACTACACGACAATCTAATCCCACTTTATCAGGAGTCTGACGGCCTTAATTATGGTCTGGCATGAAAGACAGTGAGTATTTATACTTCTATGACTGACATCACTGATATTGATAACAGTCTTTCCTCTTAAATGCTACAAGATCAGATATGAACCACTGACAAATTTGTGTTTTATTTAAACAGGGATCTGTTTGAAAATGCTGATACACTGTAAATTAACTTTTTTTTGTATTTTGTGATTCATGTTTTTTTCTACATTTATTTCTGCTTTTGAATTGCATTATGAGATCTTAGTCTTCTCTTTAACAACTTTTAATGTTGATAAGTTTGAAAAAGTGGCATTTATTGACATTTTTAATAGTTTGAAGTGATATATTTTCTGAATTAGAAGCTGTACAAAAACTGGTGATAATTTCTATAATTTTACAAACTTAATTCGATTTAAATTACTTCTTAATATAATGTATTGTTTCAAACTGCTATAATGGTAAACTGTTAAATTGTACACTACATTAAAAATAGTCTTACTACACTACAAAAGTCTTGTCACCTATCCATGTTTAAGGAACAGCAAATAATAACTTGACTTCTAGTTGATCATTTGGTATCAAAAGTAGCTTATATGAAAGGCAAAGGCCTCTAGGTCATGCTTATTTTACCAAAATAAAATATGATCATGCTCTGATTTTTAATTATTTAATTAGGACAGTAAGGTCTGACATTGCTTAGAAATAATGTACAGTATAGAATATAAAGTCATGGTACAGTGGAAAAAGAATTCATATTGTGTATGACTCTCATGAGCTTGGAGGACTGCATTCATATATCTGTGCAATGACTCAAATCACTTATTAATAAAATCATCTGGATGGCAAAGCGTTCTTGCAGTTCATCAAGACTTCATCTTCAATGCTTCCTCCATCTTACCCCAGACATGCTCAATAATGTTCATTTCTGGGGACTGGGCTGGCCAATCTTGGAGCACCTTGCCTTTTTTGCTTTCAGGAACTTTGGTGTGGAGGCTGAAGTATGAGAAGGAGCGCTATCCTGCTGAAGAATTTGCCCTCTCATGAGGTTTGTAATGTGGGCAGCTCAAATGTCTTGATACCTCGGACTGTTGATGTTGCCATCCACTCTGCAGATCTCTTGCACACTGAATGTAACCCCAAACCATGATTTTTTCCTTCACCAAACTTGACTCATTTCTGATTTAAATCTTGGGTCTATGTGGGTTCCAATATGTCTTCTGCAGTATTTGTGATGATTTGGATGCAGTTCAACAGATGATTAGTTGAAAAAATCTCCCTTCTGCTAACTAGAAGTCAAGTTATTATTTGGGATTGACGACAAGACATTTGTCAGGTAGTGTAAAGTACTTCAAATGTAGACAGAACATGAAATCAATGTCCTATAATGCAATTTATAACCCTAAATAAATGGAAAACATTAATCAATCACAAAAACATTCACAGATATTTTTACAGTGTACAAGCATGCAAAATGATATCACCTTGCTTGCTATTAATGTTTATGGAATTTTTAAATATTCTTTTGTATTCTGAGAACATTATAATCCCATTGTTTTTTTTTATTATAATATATTGTTATTATTATTATTATTTTCTGAATCACCAAGTAAACACCAAATGTCTATACTGGTTATATCACTATACTTTAATTATTAACAAACCAGCATCATGATTTCTGAAAATACCTAAGTGCTTTTGACTCTAAGACACTCCTCTGTCCAACGTTCAAATGTCCCAGGACTTTTCTTGTCATCTGTCATTCATTACTTTAAATTGTTTTACTTTATATGCATTTTCTACAAACATCCACAGATCCACTAACATTCCCTTGCGACCCCACAGGAGTCTCCGAATCCCGTAGGATACTGCAGCTGTTCTAGCAGCAGGTGCTGTACTATCTGATGTGTTTTCTGACTTGACAGATACCGATCTAGTTATATTTAAATTTAATCTGTTTGCTGAGGCATGCACGGCAAAGAAATTATACTACAAAAAAAAACATCTTTTTCTTTCAAAGACGTTGTATAAGAAGAATGTACTGGAAGAGCTCATTGCCATTGAAATTGAGTATTTATGTAAGAAATGGAAAAAAAAATAAACACACAATCTCAGAGCAATGAGCCTCTGAAATGATGATCTGTCAGCACAACCACTGACAGATTAGTTCAATGAAGCTCAAATAATCAATGTTTCCAGAACAACAGTCAATCTTCACCTTAAATAACATAGTCTAAACAGATGTGTATTTACACACATAAACACAGACACCCACATAATTATAATACATTGGTAAACATCTAGAAATTACAAAAAAAAAACATGCTGAAATTGGATAATTGGATTGTTTTAAAGAAACTTTAACTTTCAAGTTAATAATTTTATAAAGTAATTGTAGATAGTGTTTTATCTGAGACTTATTTTGTTTTTATTTATTTCTTAAAGGGCACCTTTGGTGAAAAATCTACTTTTCAAGCTGTTTGGACAGACATTTGTGTAGGTATAGTGTATAGACCGTCATATTGGGGTGAAATAAACACACCCAGTCCTTTTTATTCAATTTAACAACATAAAAACGGTGGACCAATTGGAGCCGTTTTGAGACCGACCGCAACTTGATGTAGAAGTGCGGTCCCCCCGCCCACTGAATTGATTGGCAGCTGCATATTAACATGTCCGGTAGTCACGTGTATAATCATATCAACAAGAGAGGACGAGCGCAAAGCAGCCGGGAATAAAAGGTGTGTTCAGTTTGCTAGGATCATCAATCATCATCAAATGTGATCAAGAGTGAGTTTCACAAGTTTAAAATGTTTTAAAACAGTGCACGTGTGTAATGAATTACAGCGATTTACTTCAGATTTACTTCATCAGCACAGCCGCATGTCAGAACAATTATAAAAGACGCTGCTTCAATCCCAGCTTGTGGATGTTAAATCAGGTTTATTTTGTACATTAACATAACAGATATCCATACAGCAGTGGAGATTAACCTGTATCCTGTCACATTTGCGTGCAAAACGAGTGCAAAGCTAAACACGCGCACTGTCTGTGTGTGTGTGCGTTTCTGCGCTATGTGTGTGTGCATCTGTGTGTGTGCGTGAACTTTGTAATGACATTGTGTGTGACTCATCGTTGCAACTCCACAACAAATGCATCAAATACTCATTGGTAAAGTTCTCACTGTAGTATTTCTCACAAACGTTACGTGAGATCTTCTGACACTGACAGGCACGTGGAAAAGGTGGGCATGACTGACTAGCCTTAAAGGCGCAGTACACAAAAACCGCTACCTGCTGGTCAGAGACACATTCTGGAGACACAAAAGACTTATATTAAATCTGGAAAAAGTGGTAATCTATGTGCCCTTTAAAATCTCTACTATTTCGATATGTGTGACCATGGACCACGAAGCCAGTCATAAGTGTCATTTTTTTAAATGTATTTATAAATCATTCATTCATTGATTTTTTTTTTCCGGCTTATTCCCAACGGAAAGCACCACCGACTTTTCCAGCACATGTTCTACGCAGCAACCCATCCCCTGGAAACACCCATACATTCTCATTCACACACATATACGGACAATTTAGCCTACCAAATTCACTTGTACCACATGTCTTTGGACTGTGGGGGAAATTGGAGCATTTATAGATCATACATACAAGATCAAGTATAACTAGATATTAAAGTTTGAGGACAAACTTTATGGTGGCTTGAAAAGCCGAGTCTGAATTAGCATGTTACTAGCATGAATTAGCAAGTAACTAGCATGATTTCAACATAAATTAGCATGTAACTAGCATGATTCTAGCATGAATTAGCATGTTACTAGCATGTTTCTAGCATGAATTAGCATGTTGTTAGCATGAATTAGCATGTTTCTAGCATGATTCTAGCATGTTACTAGCATGTTACTAGCATGAATTAGCATGTTACTAGCATGATTCTACCATGAATTAGCATGTAACTAGCATGATTCTAGCATGAATTAGCATGTTATTAGCATGATTCTAGCATGAATTAGCATGTTATTAGCATGATTCTAGCATGAATTAGCATGTTATTAGCATGATTCTAGCATGAATTAGCATGTTACTACCATGATTCTAGCATGAATTAGCATGTTACTAGCATGGATTAGCATGTAACTAGCATGATTCTAGCATGAATTAGCATGTTACTAGCATGTTTCTAGCATGAATTAGCATGTTATTAGCATGATTCTAGCATGAATTAGCATGTTACTAGCATGATTCTAGCATGAATTAGCATGTTACTAGCATGTTTCTAGCATGAATTAGCATGTTACTAGCATGATTCTAGCATGAATTAGCATGTTACTAACATGTTTCTAGCATTAATTAGCATGTTACTAGCATGTCTAGCATGAATTAGCATGTTATTAGCATGATTCTAGCATGAATTAGCATGTTACTAGCATGATTCTAGCATGAATTAGCATGTTACTAGCATGTTTCTAGCATGAATTAGCATGTTACTAGCATGATTCTAGCATGAATTAGCATATTACTAGCATGATTCTAGCATGAATTAGCATGTTACTAGCATAATTCTAGCATGAATTAGCATGTTATTAGCATGATTCTAGCATGAATTAGCATGTTACTAGCATGATTCTAGCATGAATTAGCATGTTACTAGCATGATTCTAGCATGGATTAGCATGTTACTAGCATGATTCTAGCATGAATTAGCATGTTACTAGCATGTTTCTAGCATGAATTAGCATGTTACTAGCATGATTCTAGCATGTTACTAGCATGTTTCTAGCATGAATTAGCATGTTACTAGCATGTTTCTAGCATGAAGTTAGCATGATTCTAGCATGAATTAGCATGTTTCTAGCATGAATTAGCATGTAACTAGCATGATTCTAGCATTAGTTAGCACGTAACTAGCATGTTACTAGCATGATTCTAGCATGAATCAGCTTGTTTCTAGCATGAATTAGCATGTTGTTAGCATGATTCTAGCATGAATTAGCATGTTACTAGCATGACTAGCATGTCGCTATTGTGTTGCTAGCACCTTTCTAGCAAGATTAGCATGTCAGTAGGATGTTAAAACTGTTAGCGTGTGTTAGAATAGCTAGTTACAGTCTCTGTGACAGTTGCTAGGGTGCTGAAATTGGTTGCTAGGGAGTGGCTAGTAAGTTTAAAGGTAATCAGTGATTGGCTGCTGGCTAGACTGAGTTGAATGAGGCCAGACTCTAGTCTGTAGGACAGTCTGATGCAGAGTTATGAGCTCACAAAGGTTGATCCAATGTTAAGTAAATGGGAGTCTTTTACAATGGAAGTCTATGGGACAGTTGCTAGGGTGCTGTAAGTGGTTGCTAGGGAGTGGCTAGTAAGTTAAAAAGTCATCAGTTATTGGCTGCTGGCTAGACTGAGTTGAATGAGGCCAGACTCTAGTCTGTAGGACAGTCTGATGTAGAGTTATGAGCTCACAAAGGTTGATCCAATGTTAAGTAAATGGGAGTCTTTTACAATGGAAGTCTATGGGACAGTTGCTAGGGTGCTGTAAGTGGTTGCTAGGGAGTGGCTAGTAAGTTAAAAAGTCATCAGTTATTGGCTGCTGGCTAGACTGAGTTAAATGAGTCCAGTTAGAAGTCTGTAGGACAGTCTGATGCAGAGTTATGAGCTCACAAAGTTTGACCCAATGTTAAGTCAATGGGACTTTTGGGATTTTTCTGGGTCGTTTTTCGGAAAACCCAAGGTCGGATCAGTTAGAAAAGATATAGCAACCCGAGTCAGACCAGTTTGAAGGTTTGACGAAAGTTTGAAGTATGTAGCTTGAAAGGCCTAGGAGGAGATACACTTAGAAATTAGTCTCAGAAGAAGAAGAAGAAGAAGAAGAAGAAGAATAATAATAAGTTTAAGATAGATAACAATATGCTGGCTTTTCAAGCCACCATAATTACTTGTTCTTCCATATATTTTAATAATTCTGTCTCAGAATAAGTGTTTAATTTCTGTTGTTTAAACAAATGTTACATTGAATAACATTCATTCATTCATTCATTCATTCATTTTCTTTTAGGCTTAGTCCCTTTATAAATCTGGGGTCGCCACAGCGGAATGATCCGCCAACTTATCCAGCATATGTTTTACGCAGAGGATGCCCTTCCAGCTGCAACCCATTACTGGGAAACACCCATACATTCTCATTCACTCTCATACACTATGGACAATTTAGCTTACCCAATTCACCTGTACCGCATGTCTTTGGACTTGTGTGGGGAAACTGGAGCATTAGGAGAACATGCAAACTCCACACAGAAATGCTAAGCGACCTTCATGCTGTGAGGCAATTGTGCTACCCACTGCACCACTGTGACGGCCCACATTGAATAACAAGAGAACATGATTTCACCCATCACATGAAAGCTGAAATAAGCTTTCCACTTATGTCTGTAAGTTAGTATAGGACAATATTTGGCCGAAATGGAAATATTTGAATATTTGGAATCAAAGAGTTCAAAAAGAGAGAAATAGTAAGAAAAATGCCTTTAAAGTTGTCTGAATGAAGTGCTTAGCTGGGTACATTACTAATCAAAAATAGAGTTTTATATATATATATATATATATATATATATATATATATATATATATATATATATATATATATATATATATATATATATATATATATATATATGTTTATGTATGTGTGTGTATATATTATGGGTTATATATTTATGTATTTTATGGAGGGAAATTTACAAAAAAAACTTCTCGGAAGATGTTCTTTACTTAATGATTTTTGGCATGAAATAAAAATACAATGTATTTTTGGTCCGGGGACACATCTTTAAAAAAATACCTAATGTTAAAAAATATTACTTACAATAAATAATAAATCTACTACAATTTAAAAATATCACATGTCTGAATAATTCTGTCATTTGATCTTATCACAAACACACATAAGATAAATGAATGGGTTTGGCAGTCTGTAAAAATGACCTCTTTGTATCTGCGTTGTAGCGTGAAGGTCCATTTTTTTTTTGCATGCGGCTGAAAGCGCCCCACCCAGAGACTCCTATCTATTCTCCTCTGGCAACTCTAAACAGCACTGCAAGTCCCAGTCAGTCATGATGCCATGCACACAAAAGCAGAGTGCAGATCTGGGTGTGACTCAAGCAGACCTTGCCGGAGTGTGTCTGTTTGTGAGACATAGAGACAGCAGTATTGTAACTCTATCTTGTAGTTTTGAAACGCAGGTGTGGTGAGTCTCAAACGCACATCATTTGAGAACATAATTATGACAACTTGATGGAACAACAATCCTACAATGTAGAGCAGGGGAATGCTACTTTCTTTAAAGTGGACATGTTATGCCCAATTTTAAAAGGATGTAGTGTCAATTTCTGATATCCCTAGAATTTATCTGTGAAGTTTCAGCCTAAAATACCTCACGGATAATTTATTATAGCTTGTCAGATTTGGCACCATTTTGATGTAAGCAAAAAACGTTATTTTTGTGAGTCACTTTAAATGCAAATGAGCTGCTGCTTTTCAGAGAAGGGGGCGGAGCTTTTACAGGCTATTCTGACATTCCAGAAACAACAAAACAAACAAATCTCACACAGCCAAAATGTCAGTTATGGATTAAAAAAATGCTTGTTCAAATTAGAGTAAGAAAAGGATGGAGAGGAAAAGAATACAACTTCTAGACTGAACCATACATATACAGTTACCAATATACATTTATAGTGTTGTTTTGTCAAGTTTATTAATAGCATGTCACTGATCTGTTCTAATGTGTTGGCCTTTAAAAATAAATATATATATATTGCCTTATTCTTATTTATAATGGTAGGAAATACTAAAATTTACAGTTTAATTGATTACTATTATTAGATTATAGCATTTAAACAGAAAAAGGTCAGATTTTCATCATGTCACTTTTAATTACTGCTTCAAAATTTTACTTAAGACTATACAATAAAATTTGGAATACATTTTATGTCAAACAGGTGTTCTTTAACAGCTTTTGTTCACAAGTAGGATGAAAATCTGTGTAGGAGTGACTGAAAAAGTGACTCGCTGGACTGCTTTCCATGATTTACTCTGAAACATCCTCTGGGATCCCTAAAGGTGCAGTAAATGCTCTTCCTCTTCCTTTCTATCCTCTTTTGACAGCATATTGTAGCACTATTGTTTTCACATCCTGACACAATCCCTGCAGACTCTGAACTGGGCTTTCCCTGGGGAAAGTATGGACTGATACAGAGACTAGTTTCTATGTAGTTCCAGCTTGGTTTCATTTAATGTTCCATTTAATATAATAGTCCTAAAAGCAGAATATGATGGCTGTTATGCAGTACATTTTTACAACGATTTACAGAAGACACCCACTAAAATGTCATTCAGCACGACAACAGTTTATATACCAGGTTTATATATGGGTATATAAACTATATATGTCGTAATTCTATCCTAACCACTCACTATTTTTTTATTCATAAAAATATTTACAATTAGTATAATTACTTGTTCTTTCAAATATTTTAATAAGTATGTGTCAGAATGAGTGTTAAATTTTTTTAAAAATAAATGTTATATTGAAAAACAAAACATTAACGTAAAAAAAAAAAATATATATATATATATATATATATATATATATATATATATATATATATATATATATATATATATATATATATATATATATATATATATAAATATAAATATATGTATGTAGTCTTGTGAGTCAGTATGTTTACTACCAGAAATTCATTTGATCATTTATTTAATTCTTGCTGTCTATTAAAGTTGAAATTAAATTCTCAAAATTTAAATCATGCATTTACCAAACACTTTAATTCAAGGAAAAGTATATTGGCTTTCATATTAAGATTCGAGCCCAATGCAAGTGCCATTTTACTGTCTACTGATGCCCCTTAAACTGAACTATCCTGTTCTTCATTCAAGATGAATGGGTAAATCATGGCATTTGTCAGCAAGATGGTTTTAATTGTTTTAAAATAAAAAAAAGACTACAAATGAACTACAAAATTTAGTTTGAATTTAGTTTAATTGACTTCATTATTTTTTATTTGTATCTCTGTTAAGCTTCGTTGATGCAATTAAAAAGGTGACTTGACCTTCTGTACTGGTGTCGGCATGCGGTTATTCTACAAAACTGTTACTCATTCAAAATTATCTGAGAGGTAAAATATTAACACTATTTTCTCACTACTACAAGCTTGCTAAATGTACAATATTAATAAACACTTCCATTATCTATTGTTTAATTATTATTGTTGCGTTTTGACAAACCACCTGTCATAAATTCTCTCTTTAAGCCACTAGAGACATACAGTGAAAAAGAGAAAATCGATCATTCATTTTAATAGAGAGTCTTCTGGCTATCTCTGACTATTGTAACTATTGGTCACAGGATGTGGTCGAGTCAAGCAATGCAATTTTATGCAAATGAATAGCGAAGTTTGTGAGCCGCAGCTAATACATCCATCAGTAGAGCTTACATGATCCTCTCTCAGTTCATGCAGCAGTAGGTTGTATTGTCCGTGCTGTAGACCTACACAAACTGACATTTGCTGCAGATAAATAGCCAAAATGACAGACCATATGCTTTTTTCTTGTTTATTTCTGTAATTAAACAATTTACGTACTAATTCAAGTTGTATTTATTGTTTTTCCTCCACAATGTTTACTTATAACGCCAAGAAAACCCCTTTGCTGTTAGTGATTATCATTAATTAATCATTAATTAACTAAGCAACCTCAAGGTGGGATTGCTCCCTAGCAACTTCAATTGCCACCCAGAGTGAAAAGCATCTACAAAGTCGCTGTTAGTGTGAATGAGGCTTTACACTTCATATGCACCAGATCCATTCTTATAAACACACTAAAACTCAATGTTACAAAGATACAAATAGATATCATCTTTTTGAAAAAGTACATACAGTTGAAGTCAGAATTATTAGACCCCCTGTTTGTTTTTTTCCCCAATGTTGTTTAACGGAGAGGAGATTTTTTCAACAAATTTCTAAACATAATAATAACAATAACTGATTTATTTTATCTTTGCCATGATGACAGTGAATAATATTTGACTAGATATTTTTCAAGACACTTCTATACAGCTTAAAGTGACATTTAAAGGCTTAATTATGGGTAATTATGTTAACTAGGCAGGTTAGGTTAATTAGGCAAGTTATTGTATAACGATAGTTTGTTCTGTAGACTATCGAAAAAATATAGCTTAAGGGGGCTAATAATTTTGACCTTAAAATGTTTTTTAAAATATTAAAAACTGCTTTTATTCTAGCCAAAATAAAACAAATAAAACTTTCTCCAGAAGGAAAAATATTATCAGACATACTCTGAAAATTTCCTTTCTCTTTTAAACATCATTTGGAAAACATTTTAAAAAGAAAACAAAATCAAAGGGGGGTAATAATTCTGACTTCAACTGTATATACTGTACACTGTAAATGTAATGACAATAAGTCAAGACAACAAACATTGTTATGTTGCTTTAGCTTGTTTTGATAGGTTAATCAGGTTTCAACTACTTAAGTTATATAATATAATTTAATATTTTTATGATTTAATAATGGCAACATGGTGGCGCAGTGGGCAGCGTTGTTGCCTCACAGCAAGTAGGTCGCTGGTTTGAGCCTTGGCTGGGTCAGTTGGCGTTTCTGTGTGGAGTTTGCATGTTTTCCCCGTGATCATGTGGGTTTCCTTCGGGTGCTCCGGTTTCCCCCACAGTCCAAAGACATGTGGTATAGGTGAATTGGGTAAGCTAAATTTCTCCATAGTGTCTGTGTGTGAATGACAGTGTATGGATGTTTCCCAGTGATGGGATAAAGCTGGAAGGGCATCCTATACATATGCTGGATAAGTTGGCGGTTCATTCTGCTGTGGCGACCTCAAATTAATAAAGCGACTAAGTAAAAAATAAAATAGTAGTGCTGTCGCCTCACAGTAAGAAGGTCGCTGGTTCGAGCCTCGGTTGGGTCAGTTGGCGTTTCTATGTTCTCCCTGCGTTCGTGTGGGTTTCCTCCAGGTGCACTGGTTTCCCCCACAGTCCAAAGACATGCGGTACAGGTGAATTGGGAAGGCTAAATTGTCAGTAGTGTATAAGTGTGAGTGAGTGTGTATGGTTGTTTCCAAGAGATGGGTTGCGGCTGGAAGAGCATCCGCTGCATAAAACAAATGCTGGATAAGTTGGCGGTTCATTCCGCTGTGGCGACCCCGGATTAATAAAGGGACTAAGCCGAAAAAAAATTCATGAATGAATGATATTTAAAGTCAGTTTGATTGATGTAAGTTGAGATGTCTAGAAAAGTTTATTTAATTCGACAAAAAATTTAAAACCACAAGAATATTTTTAAAGTGTAAATAATTAACTGTATATATGCTGCAAACATACATTATACTGTATAACTGCGGATTACCTATGTCTACACTTGATAGCTAAACTATTCACCCAACTCACACCATGACTTTTTATGATTTTGATTGTAATATAATCACACGCACCTTTTGTAAAGCTACTTTGGAACAATGATTATTGTGAAAAGAGCGATACAAATAAACTTGAATGGCTTGAATAATCCTGTACCCAAAATGAGCTCAATATGCATCCTTTTCTCCTTGCATTACCATTCACAAAGAGCGTGACTTGGGTTTCACATCCTGTGGATCATTGTGTGAAGGATACGTGGCGTTCCTTCTGTCCTGCACACCAGGTAGAGGCAGGCGGCAATCACGTGTGTCATCTTTCGCCCTCGCGTCAAGTGCTTGCTCACCACCATCTTGAAGAAATTAAAGGCCGTGTCCAGGCAGTGCTGGTTGAGCTGAAGTTGACTGCCGAGGTTGTGGATCTGCCGTTTCCCTAGACACACGACACACACAAACACATCTGATTGAGCAAACACACACGTTCGTACAGACCGAGGCATGACTTCACATGCAGGTGTTTGCTTTTCCAGTAGCACTGATGTCATGAGAACACTGCACAGCCAGACAGACTTTTAATGGAGCCTGGAAGCCAAAACAGCCAGAAAGACAGCTGTTTCACATCCCGTGTGAGGCCACAGACCTGTTCCCTCTTCTTTCACAGTCGCTCGTACATTAACTTTTTTACAGACAATCTCAGAAAAGCTGTGCTGTAATTCATCGGACACAGAATAAATCAGTCTGCTCCGAAATCCCATTTTTTAATTTTTGGGAGAATATTTTTTTATATATCTGCCTTATTCTATTTCAAAAGCAATGGTGGGTATTCCTAATATTAGAATTTATATTTTTGGACAAATTGTTGTTTAATTAAATATAAATCCAATTTTCCAGGTAGGAAGAGTGGAATGGTCGGATTTTCTTCAAATGGCAAATAACAAATAAGATTTGCACTGAGTAATATATTAAATATACATCAGGAGATAAAGAGAGAAATGTTTCGGCTATGAGCCATGATCAGTGTAATGATTCATTGTCTCTTGGTGCTTGCATACTCAGTCATTTCAGGTGTTCACAATCAATTGAGTCACAGATCTCATATTGATCTTATTCTCTTAATCTCTTTGGCTCGAGACTTCTGGTCTCATTCCCTTCCATTCATTTTTAGACGTTAAAAACAGCTCGTTATGCTGCTTGATGCTGCAAACTGATATTTTTTATTATATTATTCTGCTTTGTCTGTATAGTCATGGACACACAAGTAGTTTGACCGTTTTCTGCCATTCATTATTCCCAGTCATTTCTCCTATAGACAAATTAACGGTTTGTAAACATTCAGGATGTCCGCGCAACTAGGTTGCATAAAAAAAACAGGAGCGCTAGCATTAACAGAGTTTGTTGCCGTATTAGAGATAAGTTATATTGATTACATATTATATATATATTATTTACAGAATGCTTTCAGCGTATTATAACAGATTGTCACCCAGTGATAAGCACAGTTATTTGGCAAAATTAACGTAAAAGTGAGCGGCATTCATCTGACACGTCCATTTGCAGTAACACCTTCCCAATGGATATTGGACAAGATAAAATGGCCAAGCATCCAGCCCGAAATATACAACTATCTCATTGAAATTCCAAGTGATTTTACAAGAGAGAAGTTAAAGGCCTACAATATTGTTCTGTGTGGTCATGTGCAAAAAATAATGCTCCATGATTACCAGATTCAAAACTTTGTAGTGCTAAAAACCGAGGTTCTGCCTAGCCAAAGACAAGGAAAGAAGACGGAACTGTACAAGGTCTGGGTAATCATTAACAAGCAAAACAACTGCATTCTGACAGCGAACTGCACCTGTACAGCAGGTATGTGAACTTACACTTTTACATTTCATTCTAAGCATTCAGTGTCTGCAGTTAAATTCACCATATTTTACTGTTTTTGCTGAAATCATTGCTGCTATCAAAAACAAGTAATGTGTATGATTCAGCATAGCGTGAACCTATCTGACATAAAATGAGAACTGCAGAGTCCAGCATCTCACTCCATTCAGCTCTTATGATGACCGTTAGCTAAAGACGTCTGCGGTTGGCATTAAAAGCAGTGTGGTGTACGGTAAAATTTTGGCATCCTATCGCACACCACGACATGTTTGCTATTGCAAGCGGTCTTTTTTTGCAATCAATATGGGTTGTTTACACCTTGTCACTTCATGCATTTTTTTCTGATCAGATAGGTATTCGATCATGATAAGAGCAGTTGTAAATATCCTCTGAAATGCATTCGAGACAAATATTCAGGCCCGTAGCCAGCCTAGCGAAAGGTGTGGTTCTTTTTTTTCAAAAAGTGGACATTATTGCAGTTATTCACCTTAATTTCTATCTAATTATGAGGTTTAAATACTGCATTTTAGCGACATTTTAAGCGCTGTATTCAGCTGGATTAGCTTGTCGGATGGTCATCATAACCACACTTTTTGAAGTACTAAAAACATTTGCTAAATATTAAGAATAAAGAAATATGATTATTCTTTAAAAATATTAATTTATTACATTATATATCATTAGGAAAAAAGGAGACTGTTAATGTTTTAATTAAAAAAACTGTAGCCTATTGTCTTTTATTGGGCAAATAGCAAACTGGCCAGCACATTCAACTTTACTCAGTCAGAATTTGGCTGATTAAAATGATAAAAAATTAAAACATTAATATAAATAATGTAGAGCTTCTGGATTTTTCCAATTTATTTGTAAAATTTTTTTTTCGAAAGTTCATGGGTAACAAAAATAGCCTAATTAGTATAAAAAAATAACTTCAATATGAGCTGCTTTTGGTGCTTTATCCTTTTTATAGTTATTTTGTTTTCTTTCAAGAATAAGGTGCAAGGTTCAAAATAAAAATCTCTTGTAGTAAAAGATTACTTTACTTGCGTACGATTCTATGATTTTGTTTCTAGCCTTTTGTTTAGCCTTCACAATTTATGATGGCATAGGCAGTTGAGATAAAACAAATGAGCTCATGTATGGGACAAGTTCTGGACCTTTTATCAGTGGGGGGTGGGTCTTTCGAACCACCCGAACCACCCAGCTGGGTCAGTTGGCATTTCTGGGTGGAGTTTTATGTTCTCCCTGTGTTGATGTGGGTTTCCTCCAGGTGCTCCGGTTTCCCCCACAGTCCAAAGACATGCGCTATAGGTGAATTGGATAAACTATTGGCCGTAGTGTATGAATGTGTGTGTAAATGTGAGAGTGTATGGGTGTTTCCCAGTACTGGGTTGCAGCTGAAAGAGCATCCACTGCATCAAACATATGCTGGGATCATTGGTGGTTCATTCCGCTGTGCAGATTCCTGAACAATAAGGAACTAAGTTGAATGAATGAATGACTCTCTCACATTTATTTTTTACATTTTAGGAGGAGTAAAATATCCATAAGTGGTTTCAACAACCAGATGAACCCACAGGAAACCCACACGAACAAGCAAACTTCACACAGAAATGCCAACTGACCCAGCCGAGGCTCGAACCAGCAACCTTCTTGTTGTGAGGCGATCATGCCACCCACTGCGCCACCGTGCAGCTGGTAATTGTACTATGTTGAGAAAAACCACCTATAATTACCACATACATTCATTCATTCATTTTCTTGTCGGATTAGTCCCTTTATTAATCTGGGGTCGCCCAGATTGATGAACCGCCAACTTATCCAGCATTTGTTAGATGCCCTTCCAGTCGCAACCCATCTCTAGGAAACATCCACACACACACTCATTCATACTCATACACTATGCACAATTTAGCCTACCCAATTCACCTGTACCCCATGTCTTTGGACTGTGGGGAAAACCGGAGCACCTGGAGGAAACCCACACGAACGCAGGGAGAACATGCATACTCCACACAGAAATGCCAACTGGCCCAGCCGAGGCTCGAACCAGAGACCTTCTTGCTGTGAGGCGACAGCGCTACCTACCACATACATTATTTGAACAAATTTATTCACACAAAAATGATATGCTGTTATTTTCTGTGATTTGTCTTAACATAATAGAATAATATCTGTCTGATAAATTATAAATTGTTTAATTTTTTGTGTTAGTATATATGTATATATGTGTTAGTATATCAATAATTATTATCCACCTTTTCCTTTAGCCCAGTAATGTTTTGCATGAATTATATCATTCATAAAATATAAAATGGATTAGAACCTTAGAATGGATTATAAAACTTATTAGAATCAACAAATAATTTTTCTGCAATCCATTAACAACCCCCAAAACTCAAAATAGTCATTCTACAGCAGTATTACAAAGTACAAACATATTATGAGTATGTACTGGTATTATAGAGTATTACTGTACAGTAGAGAAAACAAAAAGAAAAACGGAAACAACCCCCCACCCTCCCCCCCAAAAAAGAGCTTTGTCCTCAGATTTGATTTTGATAATGGTTTTGATAGATCCAGAATGCCACATTAAAATACCAAGCTTATCATAAAAATATCATAACCTCAGAAAAGGATTATTTGTAGCACAGCCTATTAATTTTATTATGTGAAGTGATTTGTTTCAGTTTTTTGAATGGAAGTTTCACAAACTCCCATAATTTGATGCACAGAAGTCAGATGTGTGGAAAATTGTGGATATAATAGCGTCTTAAAAATGTATTTAATTCAGTACCAAACCACATCCCTGTTTGTCCTTCTTTTACATTCGCTCATACATTAACTCTTTTACAGACAATCTCAAAACAAGCTGTGCTGTAATTCATTGGACACATTGAATAAATCAGTCAGCCCTAAAATCCCACTGTGGGCTTGGATGTGTTCTGCATATTAAAATACACACTGAAAAAACACAGTCCAGTAGGCTATCTGGTGGATTTGTGTTTACTTAACACATCATTTAGCTAAAGACCTTGTTCACCCAGACGGTGAAATTCTCCTCAGTTGTAAACAATGGGAATGAGTTACCGTAAGCCGCTTCACAGTGTCAAAGAAGGAAAGCTGCTTTGCTGGACAGATGTGATGGAGTTGATGAGTTTGACATGTTGCAGGCATTCATTATGCTTGAAACCGCACATGTTGACGTGTTTATAAGAAACAAAGACTTTCATCAGTCTGTCTTATAAATGTGCAGATTTGTGATAATGAGGCCAGCAGATGCATAGACACGGCAAACTTTTTCTTTCTGCAGAAAGTTTGTTGGGGAAAAAAGAGAATTTTAAATGATTTCTGGCTTTTTCAATTTTTTTAACTAGTCTTGGAAAACAGAAGACAAACAATGATTGATTCATTGATTTACAGTTTAGAAAAGTTTTTAAAATATGCGAATGACAAAGGTTTTACATATTTTTCCTTTCAGGTATATAAAAACTGTAAAATATTTTAAAATGATTAATACAGAAATATCTATTATTCAACTTATAATAATAAGTTTGATTGATTGACGGACTTCATATACAATTGAAGTCAGAATTAATAAGCACCCCCCACCCCCTCTTTGATTTTTTTTCTTTTTTAAATATTTCCTAAATTATGTTTATCAGAGCAAAGAAATTTTTACAGTATGTCTGATAATATTTTTTCTTCTGGAGAAAGACGTATTTGTTTTATTTTGGCTAGAATAAAATGCAGTTTTTATTTTTTTTAAAAACATTTTAGGGTTAAAATTATTAGCCCCTTTAAGCTATTTCTTTTTTCAATAGTTTACAGAACAAACCATCGTTATAATTTAACTTGCCTAATTACCCTAACCCGCCTAGTTAACCTAATTAACCTAGTTAAGCCTTTAAATGTCACTTTAATCTGTATAGAATTGTCTTGAAAAATATCTAGTCAAATATTATTTACTGTCATCATGGCAAAGATAAAAGAAATCAGTTATTAGAAATGAGTTATTAAAACTATAATGTTTAGAAATGTGTTGGAAAAAACGTCCTCTACGTTTAACAGAAATTGGGGAAAAAATAAACAGGGGGGCTAATAATTACAACTTCAACTGTCTATATATATATATATATATATATATATATATATATATATATATATATATATATATATATGAGCAATTCCAGCATTATGGATGTGACATTTGTAGTAAAAACTCAAAACATAAATTCACAGTGAAAGTTTATGTTAACAATATATTGAAACGTTTGTTTATATTTTCCAGAACAATTAACAATGAGTTAAGTGATCATAAAAATATCAATCTGTAAACATGTTTTATACTTTATATGAGAAAAAGAAACATGCGTTATTGATGTAACCAAAAAGTATGCGAGTTTGCAGTACACAACACACTTTGTAGAAATTCTGTGAATTAAACTGCACAACCCCAAACAAATAATGCTAATCATAAGTATAAGAGTTGGCTCACTATAAAACAAACATGATTGACTTTATTTTAGTTAATGTTTTTGCATTTATGAGGAAAAAGCTTCGTTGTGGATGTGACACCTTTGCATTGTGGATGTGACAGATGTGAAATTATGAAATTATGCTAACATTTATATTGAACATTAATATAATATAACATACTTTTTTTTAAATAAGACCGTAGGTTGTTTATGGAAAAAAATATTTTATACCTTTTTTTTTTTTTTTTTTTTTTTTTTTTAATTTTATAAGGTTTTTATACCTTTTTTTTAGTTCTATTTGATTTACAAAAATAACCAAACGACAAAAATAAAAAAGGGTTAATTATTGTGATCTCCAGATTGCGACAGAAAAATACTAGGACAGCTCTTGTAGACTGATGGCATTTCATGTCGTTCAGCCTTATAATCTTCAAATGTAAGTAAAATCACCTGTTTTGTCATCACTTTAGACATTATGCTAGAGAATTATTCAAATACTAACTCTAAAATGACGTTGGTGAAGTAGCAACGGTTTCTGCTGTTGTGACGTCAGCTGCAGGTGTGAATGAATGGCGGAAGAAAGTAGTTCCTCTCACAAAAATGTTTTGAGACTTTTCTTTTTTATATACACAATTATGCTGTCGAACTTTTGTATAAACGCAATACACTCGTAGCATTGGGATATGGCTGTATATCATCACTGGTAGGACACTAAGACACTCTGCCTGCAGCCTCGAGCCAATGTACGTCTCCCACCATTGCCTAATATATACAGCCATATCACATATTCAATCATTTATTTTCTTTTTGGCTTAGTCCCTTTATTAATCTGGGTTCACCACAGCGGAATGAACCGCCAACCTACCAAGCATATATTTTACACAGCGGATACCCTTCCAGCCACAACCCAACACTGGGAAACAACCACACATACACTACAGACAATTTAGCTTTTCCAATTCACCTATACCACATGTCTTTGGACTGTGGGGGAAACCGGAGCACCCTGAGGAAACCCACACGAACACGGGGATAACATGCAAACTCCACACAGAAATGGCAACTGACCCAGCTGAGGCTCAAACCAGCGATCTTCTTGATATGAGGCAATTGTGCTACCCACTGCACCACCGTGCTGCACCATATCGCATATATATCTGTGTGTCTGTGTGTGTATCTCAGAAAATAAAAACACAAACACAACAAAACGAGTAAAACTCAAATAAAAAAGCAGCAACAAATTAAAGCTTTTAGTACTGCTATAGTATCACACAATAACACTAAAACAAAACATGTATGAAAAGTCTTAAATTAGCCTACGCTACAGAGTTAACACAATCAGAGCCACAGATGTTAAAGAGGATGCTGGATTTTTCGTCCACCAACCCTGGATCCCAGAAGCTGCAGTGTCAAGTGTCGTGTTGGCAGACAGAGGCCAAAAATAACTCTGAAAGCTTTTAAGAGCATAATCCCTCTATTCTAGACCCACTGTGTGCCAACACTGCGTTACCCACTGCAGACCTGTCTAATCCCAGAGTATTTTTCACACTGCACATGCCTTTGGATTATCAGGCAGTTCTGCGGTGACCTCTCTCTGAATGACAGCACAATTACATAACCGCTGCTACACGGGACGCCTTTAATAATGAATGCAGTCTTGTGTTTGTGACCACAGGGACACTTTCAGCAGTCAGTTTCACCACAGTCTTTTATATGAACCATGACTACAGGATCGGTCACACTATTAACAAATATTAATACAATAAATATATATGAATTTGCATCGACACTAGCGATTCATCTAATTCAACCTTGTGCACTGCTGTTTCAAAGTAAATTAAAATACATTATCACATGATGCTATACATTTTGATATTATATAGGGGATATTTGATTATTGATATTATAGGGGGGGAAGGGTATTACTCAGACACCTTTGGGTAAATTCTTCAAATACAAGAGGAATAGCTGTTTTGTTTAGAGTTATATAAATACTGTGCTTAGTTTACCTACTTTACTTAGTTTGTCTGACCAGTAAATCTGTATCCTATGTAATCTATCAGTAAATGTAGGTCTTCCTAGTCAGTTTACTAAAATAAAAAGAACAAAACAGAGCTTCCAGAGAAAATCCATGCAAACACAGGAAGAACAGGCAAACTCCACACAGAAAGGTCTCCTGGTTTAGGTGGGACTCAAACCAGCGACCTTCTTGCTGTGAGATAACTGTGCTAGCCACTTAGCTGCCCTGTTTCATTATTAACTCACCAGACATTGAGTGTTAATATTAATTGTGAATGTTAATTTTAGTTGCTGAGTATAAAGGTGCACCTACCATTCTGGAGTGTCTGAGCTCGTGATTCTTTTCCCAGGCTGGTGTGGAAGCCACTGCCCAAGACTGGAGCTTTGGAAGTACCTGAAAACAACATAAATGTATCAATTTATTATGTTAAAGACTGGAGCTAAGTTAAAATCAGGTAATAACATGAAAAAACATTAAATATATATTTTTTAAAGTTTATTAAAATATAATTTATTTTCATTCTATATATGTGTATATGTGTATATATGTATATATATATATATATATATATATATGAGTATATATATATATATATATATATATATATATATATATATATATATATATATATATATATATATATATATATATATATATATATATACACATATACACATATGCATGTGTGTATGTGTGTGTGTGTGTGTATATATATATATATATATATATATATATATATATATATATATATATATATATATATATATATATATATATATATATATATATATATATATATATATATATATATATATGTATATATGTATATGTACTAAACTACTAAAAGGGCCAGACAAAATCTGCGAACAGTTTTTGTTATTTCTGCAGAGAATTTTGTAAAAAAATCTGCGGATTTATGCGGAATGATTATAGGAGTATCATAACTATAAACTTAATATATGAAATAAAACAATAATACATTTTGAACTTTAATGTTACAATGCAAATCCAATTAGATCAACTTATTTGTTAAACAAAGCAAGTCTCTCATATAATTTATCTATTAAAAGAATAAAAATAAATTTAATAATATAAAAATATTACTTTACAAACTGAATTGTAAATTAATCATATGAACATTTTAATATTACTATTATCATATCACAATAATATTAGTGAAATTAATAAAAAAACTGAATAAATATAAATGTACACACATTTACACAAGTAAATACATAGACTCAATAATGAGCTAAAAATCTGTGGAAATCTGTGGATTTCTGTGCGCGCAGATCTCGTGTGGGTCTACCTATGGCCTGCGAGGGCTTTTTGACTAAAAAAACCTCTCCAGCTGTCTCCCTTTAATAATATTTTACGGTTTAAAAACTTATAACCGTCACTGGAAATCAGATTCCTCTTGAAAATACAATTACAATTCTCTTTTTATTGTATTGTTTTTACAGCAAAACTAATAAGAACTCAATTAACAATAAAAGACATTCTGACTAATGCATGTGTGTGACGCTGTGAATAAACTTGAATCACGACACTAATAAAAGTCAAACAACTTTCTATGGTAACCTTGCACACATAAATGCAAACAACATTCATAAGTGGTGATGGCGAAAGGAAATACATTGTCCTTTCTTCGTTCATGGACTTTTGAGTTTTGAATTTTTGAGTTGTGAATGGACATAAATAAGTTTCACTTAAATCTGTATTAATTATAGTAGTGCTCTAATACTAACACTTTCTATTCTATTACACCTTTTTTTTTTAAATCAATAATAACTTGCTGTCTTTCTAATACCAAATTATTAACTATTCTGTTATTGTTGTAATTATTAACTATTCTGTTATTGTTGTAATTATTAACTATTCTGTTATTGTTGTAATTATTAACTATTCTTAATTAACTATTCTTAATGCTACTATTATTAACTATTCTGTCTGTCTGCTTACTTTACTTAACTCTTCTACCATTAATAATGTCTATTTTCTCTTATAGAAAAATAAAACAATCTAATTTCTCTCTTTATCTCTCACTATTATTTTACTCTTTTGTTGCTTTGATTATTTCTATTGTTCTATCTGTATGTAATTTTATATAAAAGCATCTGACAAATGATTAAAATTCACATAGGAATAATACTGACTTATATTGTAGAATATAAATGATGTACAAACAAAACCCTGTTTTCCACCAGAGGCATTTTAAGCTGTTAAGTAACTCTTTAGCGCACTCTAACGGCCGCATGTGTAAATCACAGCATAATTATTATATATTACTACAGCGACACCTACCGGAACTGAGACTTATAAGAAGTCAGGGAAGCTAATGTGAAGGGTCTGTCTGCAGACTGAGTGCACATGCAAGCTGAGACTGCTTACATGCTTTCACAGTTTTTCTCAGTCGCTTTGGTGCATTTCTCAGATCAGAACAGAATAGAAATTCTCAAGAGCTGTTCAATCTTCAAATCATTGTGTCACTTGTGCATAATTTATTTGAACAAGTTCCAAATGCTTTGGTACATCCATGCAAAATGAATACGTACAATTCTTTGCTGTTTCCTGCATTATAAATTGCTTGTGTCATGTTAATCAAAATGTGTAATTTTGGTCTCTGTTGAATAGACTCATCCCGACGCCCCCAACACCCCAGATTTGTTCAATGTCTTTGGATTTTCCTTTAACTACAATACTGCTAAACTGTATTTATCAAGTAATTGCGATTTTATATTAATTTCTGCTTTGGGTAAGTTTCTATGACCAATTTAAAACTAATATGAATATATAAAAATCGTATCCACAAGCTTCTCTTCCTTTCCTTTGCTTTCAACTCTATGAGGTTCATGGAAGTTTTTGTTATCAACACAAGATCTTTGCATACAAAAAAAATCATTCTTTTTTGAGTAATCCACAGCTGTAATGAAGTTGAATTATACTGCAGGTGTCGGTATGACAGTGTGAGTGTTATGATCAATAATTCTGGTGTCTGATTATGTGGGATTTTTAGGCCATTAAATTGTGATGATACAATTTATTATTTCGTTGAATGACAGCAGTTTTCTTTTCAAGCTGAATGTTGTTTTGACTGATCATACTGGGGAAAGCGAACACAAACTCTGCATTCTGACACCTGACTGGTCTGCAAAACAACTCTCTGTGAATAAAACCAAAATGGAGCAAAGATGGTATGAGGCTGGCTGTGTTAATACTATTTGGTATGCAGCAGTGTTGTTGTTTTTACATTTATTTGTTAATATTTCTCTGCTAATTAAAATACAACATAAATAAATGATGAAAATGTCTATAATAAAATAAAATAAAGTTTGCTGATGCACTAAATTTAGGACAAACTAAATTATAAATTAAAGCTAAATATTAAAATTACAAAATCCAGTATAGCCAAAACACATTGAATGGGTCAAATAGTAGATTATTCTTTTATGACAAAAAGTGAAGAAAAAAATGATTTAACACCCTGATAGCATGAGTGTTAGGTCCCATGTGAGACCTGTTTGTTTGTGTTTTGTGATTTTCAGAGCATGATTGCAGATTGGTGGGTGGGTCATCTCACCTGAGACCCATTATGTGGTGCCTATAAAGAATCCAACATTCTTTCTGAGGATGTCCCTGCCTGGCATTTTTGATTTATTTAAGTTTATTTTGGATCATGAGCTAAGTTCACTACCATGCATTTGCTTTTCATTACTGACTTCCATTTATACCGACTTTTATTGCTTTAGGAAAAATGTAATTATACTTTTTGTTAATAAATAATTTCTCTTTTCAATTTACCTGGTCCGTATTGTCTCTATAATGTTGCAACTTTGAGCTGGTTGTAACAAATTATAAATTAATAATAATTTATATATTATTTTATAAAATTGTATAAAATAAATTATTAAATTAAAATACAACATAAATAAATGATGAAAATGTCAATAATAATAATAATAATCATAATAATAATTAGTGATGGTGAAATGAAGTTTTTTTTAACCAATGAAGCGCTCGACTCAATTGTATCAGGAAAAAGATTCGTTACTTGAAGCTTTCTAAATCAGTGCTCGATGAGGACCTCTTCTGGTTAGAGTGTGGGAAAGCACTGTGTTGCAATAATGTCAAATGTTCACAACTGACCAATTCATTCATGTAGTAATACAACAACAGTAATATAAACAAATTACTCTAGTTTTTACACATAAGGTTTGTTACTTTACACAACCGATGACTGTAGTTAAATCCAAGGTATTCAAAAGTACTAACATTTATCATATTATTTATCATAGTCCTATTCCAAGCAGGGATCGAACCAGCAATTCCTGCATGGGAAGCAAATGCTCTAAGGAGGGGGCTATGTGAGTAATGCTTTCTAGTTGCACTCGCCAGCTGGCCTCCATTAAACACTATACTAGGATATGCAGTGGATTTCTTTAAAAATAGTTGTAAAAAAATACGCTAATGCACTTTAGTATGCTTCAAAACCTTTTTACTATAAATTACTATTGAATTTATTTTAATTACTGGTGTTTGGGACCAGTGCAGTGCTTTGAAACATTAGAAATGTATGTAATCGACGCCTAATTTCTGTTTATACACTTTACTAACCCATGGGGGTGTTTAAACCTTTGAATCAAAATTCAAAGCAGTCACGTGGGTATAGGTGAAAATTAAACTTCGGACATCACTGATCACGTGATGATGGAAAAACGAATCAAGCTCCTGTACACTGCTTTACTGTGGGATGTATCGTTTTTTTGATACATGCTTCGAAGCCTCGGCGCACAACGTCAAATCACTAATAATAATAATAATAATAATAATAATAATAATAATAATAATAATAATAATAAAATAAAAATAAAGTTTGCTAATGCACTAAATTTAGGAAAAACTAAATTATAAATTAAAGCTAAATATTAAACTGACAAAATCCAGTAAAGGCAAAACACATTGAATGGGTCAAAATAATAGATTTTTATTTTATGACAAAAATTGAAGAAATAAAATTATTTAAATCCCTAATGGCATGAGTTTCTGTCATGATTTAGTACACTGCTTTTTTAACAACTTACTAGCATGTTTAACAGACTATGCAATGTTTCTAACATGTAACATTGTTAACATGTTTCAATTATGATTTACTGCTAGCATGCCTGAGTTGTTGAGTAACTAGCATTTTCTAGCATGTGTAAGATGTTGGTAACATGTTTAGTTCATGGCTAATATGAATAAATATGAATATAAAAATTCATTTTCTTTTCGGCTTAGTCCCTTTATTAATCAGGGGTCACCACAGTAGAATGAACCGCCAACATATCCAGCATAGGTTTTATGCAGCGGAGCCCTTCCAGATGCAACCCATCACTGGGAAACACCCATACACACTCATTCACACAAATACAGTACAGACAATTTAGCTTACCCCATACTTCTATACCGCAAGTCTTTGGACTTTGTTAGGCGACATCGCAACCCACCGCACCACCCCCATTCAGCCATAATGATATTTGAATATTCTATATCCAAATATTATTTTATGAAATCTGGTTTAAAGGTCACCTCTCAAATGATTATTTCTGGTCATGCTATGTCACATGCAGGGCCCAGCAACTCCATATTATTGTCACACAGAAATTTAAGATTACCATCTTAAAATTCATAACTGAACATTTCTTCTTTCTTTTCGGCTTAGTCCCTTTATTAATCTGGAGTTGCCACAGCAGAATGAACCACCAACTTATCCAGCATATGTTTTACGCACCGGATGCCCTTTGAGCCGCAATTGAACACTGGGAAACACCCATACACACTCTTTCACGCACATACACTACTGACAATTTAGCTTACTCAATTCACCTATGGTGCATGTCTTTGGACTTGTCGGGGAAACCAGAGCACCCAGAGGAAACCCACGCGAACAAGGGTAGAACATAACTGAACATCATAAATAAAACCACGCCTTCCTTATTACACTCTATCATCGATCAGTAATCCAACAAACTACAGTCAATCCGAATAGCTCTGGAGTAAGTGACCCGCTTTACTATACAGAATATATGGACCATTACTCTGACATTGTTTTAGAGTAAGCTCTGAAGATATTTTCAGAGGACTGCCTTAAAATGATTCTTTGTTCTACACTGAAAAAAATTCTTCTAATATACTTAAAGCAATCAAAAGCGAACAAGGCCATAAACATTTGGAAATTTACATGTTCAACATTCAACATTATGTATGAACACAAACCTGCCTCGTAAAGCAGTGCTAAACCTAGATTTAAAAAAATACATATAGAATAACAAAGGCACTGTTTTTTAGTATAAATATAAGTATAAAGTATAAGTATAAATATACAAAGAAAATTGATATAATGTAAAAACAACAACACAATGAAGTTGAAGTCAGCAGCAAATTATCATATGATAAATTAAGATGCACTTTGTTCTTCTTTGTTTGGTAAAAGAACCCATTATAGTTCCAGCATTCTTAAAGTAATAATAAGAGATAATATTATATTTCTTAATTAGTAAACATATAGGCAACAAGCAATATCGTAAAATGGCAATTTAATCATTAAAAAAAATATTTCACTGTAGAATAAACAGTGAATCCAAATTTGAAACTTTATCTACTGTAATGTAGAGGCACAGGACAATGATGTTTTTTTTTTTAATGGGACAGAAGTAATATAAATAGTATGACTGCCACATGTGGAAAATTCAAGCCCACTAAAACTAAATAGAGAAATGAGTCCTGTCGTACTTTCTGCAAATTGTTAGCTATAAAATGTCAAAACTTCTTTTGCAACTGAAATGGATTTTGCATGATCTAGCTAGTTAAGTTAACTTTAAATGAATATCGTAGTTCACCCAGTTTAAGCTATAAATCATCTTTAATGTTCTACAAAAGATAGCACAATCGCCTCACAGCAAGAAGGTCACTGGTGGCTGTAAACGTGGGTTTCCTCCAGGTGCTCCAGTTTCCCCCAAAGACATGAGTTATAGGTGAATTTAGTAAGCTAAATTGTCCGTAGTGTATGTGTGTGTATGGATGTTTCCCAGTGATGGGTTGCATCTGGAAGGGCATCCGCTGCGTAAAACATATGCTGGATAGGTTGGCGGTTCATTCTGCTGTGGCGACCGCTGATTAATAAAAGGACTAAGCTGAAAAGAAAATGTATGAATGTTCTACAAAAGAAAAAAGCCCATCTACATCTTGTATGACCTGATGGTGAATCAAATATACATTTAATGTAGTCTTTTTTCATTAAAACTGCTATTTCGTCACCCTACCACATTTAAAATGTACTTTATTTTACAGTATGTGTACTTAACATGTTCTTACAGTGTACTTACCTTATACTGGGTTATATAAAATAACTACATAGGTTAAAGTTCAGGGGTATGTCTTCGTCTGAGAACATGTTAAGAGAACATGTTAATTGGCTAGCCAATTAATTAAATTGTGCAAGAACAAAAAAAAAGAGTTTAAAACATTATCTATAAGCAATCTTATACTATTTTATTTTTTTAAATGTGTTTTTATTTGCATGTTTATACTGCCTTTAATTCCACCCTTTTCCTCTTTTGGTATATACTTTTTAGCATTTGGGTTTTTTTATTATTATAATCTCTTATGGGTTAAGAAAAGGCACTCCAAGTGACCAATTATACAGAAATCCCCGAAAACATGGGGCATGATCCCAACAATCTTTTTTTTTAGGTTTAAGTTAACAGCTCTTACCATCTGCAGACACAAACTGGCCGACGGCTGAAGACACTCCTCCGCTGTTTTCCACAAACTGAACCTCAGACACAATGATGTTATCCTCCAGAACCGAACCACAGGCTGTGCAGACTGCGCTCCCCCGGGCTGGATCTGTGTCGATGTCTGCTCCACCACAGTTCTTGCACTGGCGACTCATACTGACTGAAGACTCAGACCTGAGGAGCACATCAACTCCATTACTGAACAGGAAACGCTTTGCAAAACACAATGTATCTGTATGTGTTTCGTCAGTTTCTTGTTATTAAGATATTATAAACATAAAAACTGAATAACCAGAAATAGGTTATGTTCAACATAACAGTTTATACACCGGGGATTGAACTCGGGTCGCATGGTTTCACTGGTCCCGTATATCCCGCTCTGCTACACGACTCAGTTCGCACACTAGATACACAATGCACATTTTCGCCCTGTTCATTGTCGCTCATGTTTCTTATTTTCTTATAATAGGATTCATTTCATTTTATGTTGGTGTAATTTATAATGCATATCAATAATAACGTTATCCTTTAAACCTTGCTAAGCTAATGTTTTGATATGGTTTATGTATGTGCTCATTTGCTACAGAATGAAAGCTAGCTTGAATGATACGACTGTAAACATTCTACAGCTTAGTTTATCACTTTATTCTTTATTTCATAATGTAACCTTACACGAACATACACAATTTACGCTAGCCTTTATTATTAGCCACTCACCAGTCAAAGGAAGTAAAGACTTTAGCTCAAACACTTTAAAACCGTATCCAGTCGTATTTCTTGTTGGGTTTCATAAACTACTTAAATAGCAAATCGTGTTTTACAGTGACCAACATGTTTAAAAGAGTTAAATCAATCTGTTTTGATAAAATACTTCATTTAATTCATAACACCACTACTGTTGACTTTCCAGATCAGTCTATCTACCCAACTGCAACACAACATTAGGGGCTGCTCTAAAAACGGAACATAGAGGGGTGGCCAATATCCAACAGTTCTTATTTTAATTATTATTGTGAGTTTATTTAGCGAATATGTATTGTGTGTGAACCTAAACATTTTAGAAGTATATAAATGCTGATTTATATGTATGTTATTATAACAGCATTCAATTGTTTTATGTAGTAACCTAAACTCAAAACACCCCCATGTTGATATAACCTGAACCAGTGGCAAACCCCAGCCTAAAAGCGCGATGATATGAAGGATCAGTGGTTTAGCCGCTACGCTAACGTAATTCTCTTTTTGTTTTGTTAAAATGAAGTATTGTTCTTTATATTACTAGATGGTCACTGCATATCCTTGAAGAAACGTAAATAAATATCGTTAACCGGCTGGATTTAAGACTTTGATTTTGACAGACTTTATGACACATTGACCGGGAAGTAAACATTGTGCTGTTCAAAATGTGCGCAAATAGTTTTAGTTAGTTGAAATGTTTAATAATTGGTGTTTTATTAACGTTACGCTGTTGTTATGGAGATTTACGTTTGGTGATGGAGTGGGAACAACTTGAGCTGAATCCAAGGATTATTGCTGCTGTTAAAAAAGGTTGACAAACAATCCCTAATTGCGATACATTGCTGACAGAGTGCGTTACAGTGGATTTATATTCGTGTTTAACGTTATTTCAATGTTTAGGCAATTTTAGAACAGCCAATGAGATCCTGTGTGTCTCTGGTCCAGATCTGCAGAGACTGACGCGCTTGTCAAAGGCTGATGTCCAGCGTCTTCATCAGGCGGTAGCGGCTTGTGTGCGCAAGTCCAAACCTGTCACAGGTTCTACTTTAATATTATTTTCATTTTAACCCTCCGGTGTTGTTAAAGGGGTAATTGCAGGACACTTTTTGTTTTATCTGATTTTATTTGATCACGTAAAATGAAATTTCTGTCATCATTTTCTCACCCTTCACTTATTCCAAAACCGTTTGGTGCTTTTGTTCTAGTGAATATAAAATAAAATATTTTGATGAATGTTGGAAACCTTTAACCTTTGACTTCCATAGTGATTTTCATCGTACTATGCATGTCAGTGGTTAGCGTTGTCCAACATTCTTCAAAATATCTTTTGTGTTCAACAGAACAACAAACTCAAACTGGTTTTTAATAAGTCAAGGATGAGGAAACGTTGACAGCATTTGTATTTCTGGGCGAACTATCTCTTTAAATTATTTAAATGATTAAGATTTTTTACAAATAAGAAAAAGATGAAATAAGATTCAGATTTTGTTCTAGATATTATAAAAACTAGCTTAGAATGAATTATAATTTGCTTAAACGTAAAGTAAATACATTGTAGATGAAATACAAGAGTAGAAAATAAACATTCCTCATATAATATTTAGAGCTATTCATAATATTAATTATTCACAATATACAATACATTATATTCCTTTTACATTTTTGGACGTAGATAGAAAAAATAAAATGGATTGAAAAAACCCTGCTTTAAAAGTGAAGCATATGAAATAAACCTAACCTTCATAAACAACTTATGAATATTCAAAAGTACTTTTTAAAACCTTTTTAATGAGGAAACAAGAAAACTCTCTTAAACCAACATAAAACAGAACCAGCGCTCTATTTCACAAGTATATTCAGTATACTATAAAATCAAATATAGTACATTAATTTCATAAGTATAAGTTGATTATACAGTAGGTCTTTAGTCTGTTTCGAACATAAACAACACAAGAGTGAGTCTTAAATGAACAAAAGCAGCTATAAATAATATTTCAACAGTCTACGTTTTTAAGCAGAGCCATTTTTTCTCAGCACTGCAGTTGATCCAGGGAGAATGTCCTGTTTTGGAGCCTGGACACCGGCTCTCTTTTGCCTGCCCTGTTCTGGACGGTCTAATGCGCGGTGGTCTCCCATTACGAGGAATAACAGAACTGGCAGGCGAGAGTGCTGCTGGGAAAACTCAGTTTTGTTTGCAACTTTGCTTGTCTGTCCAGTTACCACAAGAACATGGAGGACTGAATTCAGGTAGGGGAATAAATACAAAGCCAATATTAAACAAAAAAAAAAACTGCACTGTACTGATCATTCGTAATTCATGTTTTTAGTGTTATCAAATGATTCTTAATCTAAAAGCGCTTTGGGTTTTAGAAAAGCGCGTTATAAATAAAATATATTATTATTATTATTATTATTATTAAAAATTCCTGAAAAGATTTTGTGATATGTAAACTTGTGTTGCAACAAATGACATTTTATTGGGTGTTTTCAAAAGAGAAGAAAGTACTCATTTAGGCAAGTTCAGTTGAAATGCTGATTTAAATCACATTTAATGCTGTCACTTAACAGGGGCTGTTTACATTTGCACTGAGGATTCTTTCCCTATCAAACGACTACGGCAGCTCATTACCCAGCAGCCCCGGCTCAGACCCGACCTGTCGCCAGCCCTGATTCACAGTCTGCGTTTTAGTGACAACATCTACATCGAGCATGCAGCTGACCTGGTGAGCCTGACAGAAACTCAGCTTTGGGCCAGACATAGTTTTTAATGCACCAGTCAGTTTCTGGATTTTCATATAAATGTTTTGTTTTGTATTATTGTTGTTGTTGTTGTTTTTTTAAGACTTTCTTTTGTTGCAGTTTATCAATTTGTGTCTTTAGATTTTAATTACAAAAACATTTTTAAATGCTGCTTTCTAAAAAAACATTTTCTCCTGTAAGGAGCAATAAATCTCCAATTTAGCTGCACTTGCATACATTAAACTTTACAGATTCATTTCTATCTATACTATGAAGGTTTTTACAGATGTTCATTCTTACATGGTATGACTGATTATGCACATTTTATTCTACACAAGATTGTGAAAAAAATCTGAATTAAACAGAATTAAGAGATTTGCTCTTGCTTTATATTAAAGTACTCTGCATGGACTTATCTAGTATGTTTTACATCAAAAAATAAATGCAGTCTATTATTGTGTTCATATTGCATTGCAAAACACTTGCTATTGGGATACAAGTAGGGTTATGAAGAGGGATGAGTGTGTTTAAGAGTACGTTTAGAAGTAATTACGGCAATAATGTCAGTGCATAGTAGTTAAGGCCACTTAATATAAAGTGGGACATTTAATTCTGTTCGAAAAAATGAAACAAAACTTCTGCACCTGACTTCATCCAATGTTCAGATTTTTGTGCTAGAATGAAGTGCACATTTGCAGACATTCAACAAAATATTTCCTCTTATTTAGACCTAACATTTAAGAAAACTTGTAATACAAAAAACAGATCAGTAAACGTAATCAGTCAGCTGTGAAATTCTGTTAATAACTATTGGTTGTTATTTTTTTTGGCAGCAGCGTCTTGCTGTAGTAAGTCAGTAGTCATCAGAAAGGCACTGACTGTGGTTTTCTGTGTGCGCAGGAGGCTCTGCAGGTTTGTGTGTCTCAGCGTGTGCCGGTGCTGCTGAAGCGAGGTCTAGTCAGACTGCTGGTGGTGGACTCTGTGGCAGCTCTGTTTCGCAGTGAGTTTCAGGCTGATGAGGCTGTTCAGAGGTCTCGACACCTGCTGGCTTTTTCCAGTACGCTCCACCGCCTGAGTCACACATACGCTGCACCTGTACTGTGTGTCAACCAGGTCAGACCAACGTCTCATCTTTTAACCCTGATCTGAAATACTGGACTGCATACTCAGGAATGTGCTTTGGAGGATGTTGTGTAAATCTGAATAACACGACTGTTTCTTCTGATATTCAGGTTACAGATGTTGTTGACGGCCCAAATCCAGGAAGATGCGATTATGGGTAAAGTGTGTTCATGAAAGCAAATATGTGTATATTAATGTTTTTTTGACATTTATTTGATCATAAATACTGTAAAACAATAATATTTCCAAATATTATTACTATGATATTATAGACTATATGTTATGTAATTAATAATACTTTTTAATAATATAATATAATATAATATTGTTTTTTAATAAAAATCTGTTATGCTTACCAAGGATTTATCATTACATTTGTACTATTTATAATAATATAATAACTGTTTTCTATTTTAATCTATTTTAAGAAGTCATTTATTCCAGTGATGGCAAAGTCTTCAGTGTCACACAATCTTTGAGAAATAATTCTAATTGGTGCTCAATTAGAGCAGAAAAAATCTTTTAATGATAAATCTAAAAGCACTAAACCTTTAACAACTCTTTCTTCAAACATATTAGGCAGCAACAAACTAATAAAATAAATCATACACCAAATGTTTGAATGATCATGATTTCAACAAAAATATTAGGCAGCAACATACTCTTCAATCAGTTTCTATAAACTCACACTTGCCATTACAGAAATAAATTACATTATAATATATATATATATATATATATATATATATATATATATATATATATATATATTCTGACATTAAAAAAATATTTTAAAATAAATATTTTAATTGTATTCATGAACAACATGCAGCTTTGGATGAGTTCTTTCAAATACAAAAAAAAATCTTGATCATTTCAAATTTGGCCTAAAAGTATGTGTGCTTAATGTAATCAGATAGGGTGGCATGGTGGCTCAGTGGTGTGCACTGTTGCCTCATGGCAAGAAAACCTGTTGGCATTTCTGTGTGTAGTTTGCATATTCTTCACGTGTTCGCGGGGGTTCCCTGCGGGTGCTACGGTTTCCCCCAGAGTCCAAACACATGTGGGTTGAGACGCTGTAGGTGAATTGGATTAACTAAATTGGCTGTAGTATATGAGTGCGTTTGTGAGAGTGTATGGGTGTTTCACAGTACTGAGTTGCACCTGGAAGGGCATCTGCTGCATAAAACATTTAAAGGAATAGTTGCTGGTTCATTCCATTGTGGCAACCCCTGATAAATAAGGGACTAAGCCGAAGGAAAATGAATGTATGTAATCAGATAATGTTTTGGATCTCTAAAATTCTCTAATAAGATTTTTAATACACAGGCTGGTGGGCAGTAAAGTGCTTCCTGCATTGGGCATCGCCTGGGCCAATGAGGTGATGGTGAGGCTGATGCTCAGGAGGCTGGCAGGACAGGTCAAATCAGACAGCCGAAGCTCTGCTCCTCGAAAATTAGAAGTGGTTTTTGCCCCACACCTGCCTCGATCAAGCTGCCTGTGTGGAGTTTGGGAGGAAGGGGTGAGAGGAATCCCTGATGGGGACTCAGATATCCAGACACATTGATTCAGCAGATGGGAGAACTCTCTTTCACTACTAAGGGACAGTTACTAGAGGTAAATTCTCACAACATTTGTAAGGAATTGTTGTATTTTGTCAGAAATTTATGAGGAATAGTTGCATTTTTACCATTTGAAACAAATACGCATTATTTTCAAGTACGTTTGTAATATCAAATAAGTTTTTTATAATAATTTTATTTTTTTTAAATATTGATATTATGTCCTTTAATAAATGTTTTTTTTTTTTCATGTTGTTAAAGGTTTTTATTGTATCTGCAATAAGCGAAGTGAATAAAGGGTGATGGCTTTCTCACTGCTGCCCTTAAAGAGAACAAACTGTTTTATTTTTTTATCTGAAAATAAATCTTAAATTACAGATAATATAAGTACAAGTCTCACATTTTAAGCAGAAAAACAAATTAAGCCTTTTTCCTTAAAAAAAATGAGGCTACAAAACAGTCTTTGTCCCATGCTGTGCCCAATAGGTTCATGTAACAATGTAAAATTGATTTAATGTGACAGATGACCTTTCAATCAGACTGATCTATTTGGGCAAGTTCAAACAATGGAATCTATGGTAAGGACAATTCTATTGATCAAAAAACACAATTAAAAAACTTATATACATGCGCTGACCCTTTTTTATGCTAATTATAATTTTAAGAGAATATCTTGTACCATCATATTGAGACTTGTTATGACGTGTGAAGAGCTATTTTGCCCAGCAGAGGGAGCTGAAATCTAAAGAAACTCAGTGTTGTTCATGCCTCATCTAGCACATTGGACTGTCCTAATAGACTATCAAATTGACTGGTTTACCACTGAAGCTGAAGGCTAGATATTGCACTTCATACATATATATATATATATATATATATATATATATATATATATATATATATATATATATATATATATATATATATATATATATATATATATATATATATATACATACATACATACATACATACATACATACATACATACATACATACATACATACATACATACATGTGTATATATATATATATATATACATACATACATACATACATACATACATGTGTATATATATATATATATATATACATACATGTATATATATACATATACATACATACATACATGCATCTACACATATGTCTGATCCACAACATAATAGATATAGCAGCACTTCACAACTCCCTATCCTAACAATAATTCACTAATAAATAAAGAATATATTGTAATAATTTGATATACTCTCATACAGCATATCCAACTGTTGAAATCTCACTTCTTCAGTTAAAAACAAATATATAATTATTATTATCGATGTGGTAAATACATTTTGTAAATATTTTTTCCTAAACCAAAGGCTGAAGTCAAAATTAATAGCCCTCCTGTAAATAGTTTTTTTTGCTTTCTTTTTTAAATATTTCTCAAACAATGTTTAACAGAGCAAGGTATTTTTTACATCTATTTCTGATAATATTTTTTTTCTGGTGAAAGTCTTATTTGTTTTATTTTGGCTAGAATAAATGCAGTTTGAAATGATTTTTATTATATTATTAGCCCCCTTAAGCAATATTGATTTTTGATTGTCTACAGAACAAACCATTGTTATACAATCAATTTCCTTATTACCCTCACTTGCCTAGTTAACCTAATGAACCTAGTAAAGCCTTTAAATGTCACCTTAAGCTGTATAGAAGTGTCTTGAAAAATATCTAGTAAAATATTATGTACTGTCATCATGGCAAAGATAAAATAAATCAGTTATTCAGGGAGTCCGCGAGGTCTTAAAGTCTAAAAATGTCTTAAATTTCAAGAACAAAATTTTAAGCCTTAGAAAAAATCTTAAATTCACTGAAATATTGTGTTGTGTGTCTTAAATCATTTCAAACAGGTCTTAATTTTTCCCTAAAGCTACACAATTGGGCCGACACTCATCCAATCACCAACAATCCATATTAATAAAATTAGGGAAAGAAAACTAAAAACAATTACACAGTTCCTCATTATAATAACAGAGCAATTTATCCGTGTACTTCCTCTTCCATTCATACAGAAAACTATTTACAGTAGGGGGAGCAGACATAATATTTATAATTAGACATAAAAAATAATAAATTAAAAAAAAGGTTTTATAACAGAAACAAAAATAAGGATGAATAGAAGTTATACTCAATCAATTTGCACCAAAAGCCAGCAAATATTTATTTTAGATTTTTTATGTAATTGCCTCCAAAATAAATATAATTTATAATAATCTTAAACTTGTCATTTAAAAAAAGTAAGTGATATTATGGTTAAAAAAGTGTATACAACTACAACTTTCTTGTTTTGACACATTAAAGTATGTCACTAAAAAAATAATTACATTTACTTGTTTTTGTGCCAAACCGGGCCATTAGAAATAATCATTAGTGTTTAGCCCTGTATAAGTCTAAAATTTCATTTATAATAGTCTTAAAAGGGTCTAAAAAGTCTTAAATTTGACTTGATGAAACCTGCAGAAACCCTAGAAATGAGTTTGTTGAAACTATTATGTTTCGAAATGTGAAAAATCTTCTGTCCGTTAAACAGAAATTGGGGAAAAAATATAAAAGGATTCAAATTTAACAGATGGGCTAATAATTCTTACTTCAACTGTATGTTTTAACCAGTGGCCAAATTGTTTATGGATGTCTAATTTTGTCCTCTGCTGCCTTTCCCATCACTTCATTGATTGATTTATGTGGCCTGTCGGTCTCATGGGAGTCCCAACCCAGAACTGAGGCCCAAATCATATTACAGATCTGTGAAAACCCCTGAGTCATCCAACTCCATTTCACAGTCTTTTTCACAGTAAAGCAAGATTTTGGCGCATGCATCCTCTCGAGTTCCACATTTCAAGATGTCCCTTCGACCAAGAGCTCTCTAAATGAAAAGTGTAAACAAGCAAAAATGCCTGGCTGGCGGTGATTAAAGTCCAGCTAAAAAGAAAGGCCTGTAATCCTGCAAAGCCACTTAAAGGGGGAATATTTTGCCACATTTCATAGGATGTAAAATAAATCTCTGGTGTCCCCATGAACTTGGGATAAGTTTTAGCCCAAAATGCACCACAGATTACTTATAGCTTATCAATTTTGTCCTCAAATGAGTATGAACAAAAACTGTTTTTGTGTTTCCCTTTAAATGCAAATGAGCTGCTGCTTTCCAGAAGAGGGCGGAGCATTAACAAGATATTCTGACACTCCAGAAACAACAAAGCAAACAAATCTCACACAGCCAAAATGTCAGAAATGAAAAGTAGCAGATTAAAGCCTTACATGTTCAAACCAGAGTCATACATTGATGAAATATAGAGCATACAACCTCTAGACTAAACCAGGACATTTCTTAAAGGTTATAGTGGATAGAATTAGGTAGTTTATGTTTAGGACTCCTATGCACACCTCTCGAATAATGTAACTGCACGTCGTGATGAAATCTGTGACGAGTCGATTTGGTAGCAGCAAGGTTTATGTGACTATTTTTAATTTCATAAGGCTCCTTTTACAGCATCGATAATGTAATTTAAATTAAATTATAAAAAGTTAAATAGACTTAAGCATTTATTTAGTTGTTAAAGTGTAAAACGACAAGAAAAACCATTTAAGCACAAGCGCCGTCAGGAGCAGCAGGTGAGCTAAAAAGTAAATTTCCATATTTTAAAGACATTCAGTAGTGCTGGACAGTGGAATTTAACGCATTGCTTCTTGTCCGGTGTGAGACCCACTTTACATCATATCTCAATCAGGCAGTGATGAATACTCATTTTAAGCAAATCAGATCTTAAATGCGGCGATTTATTTATTTATTATTATTATAATAATTTTTTTTTAATAATGGGATGACATTTCACAGAAGGTGGCATGGTGGCTCAGTGGTTAGCACTGTCGCCTCACAGCAAGAAGGTCGCTGGTTTGAGTCCCGACTGGGCCAGTTAGCACATCTGTGTGGAGTTTGCATGGGTATTTCCCAGTGCTGGGTTGTGGCTGGAAGAGCATCCACTGCGTAAAACATATTCCAGAATAGTTAGTGGTTCATTCCACTGTGGTGACCCCTGATAAATAAGGGACTAAGCCGAAGGAAATTTAATGAATGAATGACGTTTCACCGGAAGCACCTGAGCTGGCTTGTACAAAATTAAAAGTCCCTGACATATATAGTCATTCCAGAGTCTTGCAGAAGAGTTCCGGATGGATACTTTATTTTATAGTCAAAGTTATTAAACGTCTGCCAATTCCCTGCTGTTATTTTGAATGAGTGTATGGTTTTTTTTTTTGAGCTACTTCTACTTCATTTCCTACAAAATTAAATTCAACCACAATATCCTTAGTTGCTGGGATGAGTCTATGAAAACAAGTTTATTGGTACATCCCAACAAGATTTTTTTTTCTGGTGCAGACATTGCAAGTTAGGGCTGCACGATATTGTAAAAATCTGATATTGCAATATTTTATTTTTCTGCAATAAATATTGCTTTATGAATACCATTTCACAAGATAGTTTGAATAGCACTATTTGATAGTTTTCCGGGCAGTCTAACACAATATAAAACTACAATATAAAAAAAATGTGCTTGTTTCCAGTCCAAATATGAAAGAATTCTTATAGCAAGCAAAAATAAAGTTTTGTTTTCACCGTCCGAAGAAATAAGTCACATTTTTTATTTTATTTTTTTATTTGACTGTTTATTTAACAGCATCACGATGGTGCAGCATGTAGCACAATCACCTCACAGCAAGAAGGTCTCTGGTTGGACCCTCGGCTGGGTCAGTTGGCATTTCTGTGTGGAGTTTGCATGTTCTTCCCGTGTTTGCGTGGGTTTCCTCCGGATGCACTTTCCCCCACAGTCCAATAGGTGAATTGGGTAAGCTAAATTGTCCGTAGTGTATGTGTAAATTAGTGTGTATGGATGTTTTCCAGTGATGGGTTGCAGCTGGCATGCTGGCCGCGTAAAACATATGCTGGATAAGTTGGCGGTTCATTCCACTGGAGTGACCCCAGATTAAAAATGGGACTAAGTCGAAAAGAAAATGAATGAATGAATGAATGAATGAATGACATTGTTATACAAAGACAATCGATGTCACGTACATAGGGCATATAGCATAAAGCTAATTTGCAGCCCTCGTCCCTAGTTACACTGAAAAAAATTATTCAAAGTTGATTCCTTGGATTTACTCAATTTTTTTACGTTAAGTGGTTGTAAACAATTTATTTGGGCTGAATTTAAACAAACAAAATAAGTTGAACATTGCTCAATTTAATTTGTTTGTTTAAATTCAACACAAATAAATTGTTTGCAACAGTTTTGCATGCAACACTTTTTTCAGTGTAGGCTTTACATAAAAAATTTATTAATTAAAAAAATAAATAAACAAAACAAACATATACAGAGCAACAAATATAAAATGTAAGTCAATCTGCATAATAATGAGAAATGTAAACCTGACCAACCTGAAAGAATAATACATAACATTGCTGTAAAGATTTCAACCATTATTCCAGCTTTACATAAAAAAACTGGGAGTTCTGATTGTAACATTAATTCAACAAGCATGTCATGCCATATATGTGAACTTTTCACTGAGAAGTATGACTGACGCATAGTTAAAAAAAAGTTTTAAAAAAAAGCTAAATTATCTGCCAGTGGGGTGAGCGAAATAATCTGATTTGTGTGTAGATATTTGGACTAGAAACAAGACAAATATTCTTAGTAAAATTTGGGGTTTTTTTTGCATAAATCACATAAATTCTGTATAAATACAGTGATTAAATACAATTGTGTAGCTCCTGTTCAACTATAATTCAGACTCAACATTCCATATGTTTGCGATGTGACTATATTGCGGTTGCACACATTGCGATATCGATGCTAAAACCATATATTGTGCAGTCCTATTGTAAATTCTCAGCTGTTAAAGCAAGCAAACTGAAATGGAGAAGTGCTGCAGTGGCACTGTGGGTGGAAACATGATTATAGGGACAGTTCACCTAAAAAATAATGCCATCATTAGCTCACACCTCACAAACCTATTACATTTCTTTTGTCGGTTGAAGACAAAAGAAGATATTTTAAATAAACATTGTAAAGTGTAGCCATTGACATCCATAGTATTTGTTTTTCCTACTATGGATGTCAGCGTTTACTGCTTTCCAACATTCTTCAAAATATCTTCTTTTGTGTTCAACAAAAAAAGAAACTCATAAAGGTTTGCAACCACTTGAGGGTGAACTATCCCTTTAAATGTTGGTAATATATGATAATATCCCCTTCCTATGTCACTAGAGAAGTCAAATTTGACTGGCTGGTTTTTCCACATGCCTTACACAAGAATAACAAAATCACCTGGTCCTCTTTTACATTTTCTAGATTAGTAGCTCGATTTATAGCATTTTCAATTTATGTCCCTCTTAACACACATTGAGAATGCCCCATTATCAGCATCAGACAACTCCTATTAGTGCACACAAACAAGTGAAACACACAAGCAACAAACGCTGTGACTGTGAGCAACTACGTTCTCCTTTGAGCTCGTCCTGTCACCATGACGACGGTCACATGGGCTGTCTGTCCCAGATTGTCTGACCACCCCCACCATCTCCATCCATCCATCGCACTGCAGCCGCAACGCACACACACTCACACACACCCCTCCTTCCACTCAGCTGTTTACTGCCACACTCATCAAGCCTCGTTATGTAACGCCGCCGGTCTTAACAGGCTACACACAGACAGCCTTTCACAACACATGCATGCAATACATCCGCCCACATCTGCCAGAGTCCTCAAAATGACAGAGAACTCCTGCACATCTGAAGCCGGACTCGAGCTGCTGTGTTAGTATGCAAGGCACGTCTGATCTGCTCAGGGCAACAGAAAGACAAGTGCAGTCAGTCTCTCTTACAAACATGCATGCGCGGCCATCTTGGGAAAGAGAAGAGGAAGAGAAGAAACATGGATTCTTGTGTTGGGACCTGAGGAGAAACATGAAGCACGTGTGTGTGTGTGGGGGGGTGAGGAAATATAGGATGAATATTATAGGCTGAGGATGATGCGAGTACACATAAAGCATGAGGTTATGCACTTTGGCGTCTCCTCACACGCACACGTACAGCTATCTTCATGGGGACTTCCCATAATTTCTATCCTGTACAAACTATATTCCATCCCCCTACCCCAACCCTCACAGGAAACATTTGCATTTTCAAAATACATTGTGATGTACATGCAGTTTTCCTCATGAGGACCAAAAAATGTCTGGTATTGCTATTCTTGTAAGGACACTTGGTCCCCACACAAGAAAAGGCAATAGTAAATTAAGCATTGGGCTCCTGCATTGTTTGATATCGCTGAGTTAATCTTTTCAACAGAATAACTCAAGGTCATGATCCGCACTTATTGAGTAACTGCGTTGTATTTTTTTATTTCACAATCTTCAGGAAATATAACCACAAACATTTCGGCTCAACGCCTTCCTCAGGGCGTGAAACAGTTTTCTCTCTCTGCTCTCTTTTTCAATTGTCAGTCACATCACAGAAAAGGCACACACAAACATGCTTAATTTGACAGTTTTACATGTGTTCTTTTCTAACCCAACAGAAAACATGTGTGGTTAGTCGAGACTAACCTCAAAACTCTCACATGGGCGCCCACTGAAGCTAAGCAGGGCTGCGCTCACTTAGTATCTGGAGACCACATGGGAAACCTAGGTTGCAGCTGGAAGTGGTGTTAGTGAGACCAGCAGGGGGTGCTCAAACTGCGGTCTTTGTGGGTCCTAACACCCCAGTATATTGATAGGGACTCTATTCACCTTATTCTCCGAGTAAAAGTGGGCACAGCCATTGGAATCATTTTGGCTCGAGACTTTCGGTCTCATTCACTTCCATTCATTTTTAGACATTAAAAACAGCTTCTTATGCTGCTTTGTGTTGCAAACTGATATTTTCTTATTATATGATTCTGCTTTGTCTGTTTAGTCATGCAAACACTTGTCTGTAGAGTAAGTAGTTTGACCGTTTTCTGCCATTTATTATTCTTAGTCATTTCTCCCATTGGCAGCTGAATCGGAAATTCTAAAACAATCGCAAAAACGAGCGCACTTCCGCATTGAAGAATAAGGTCAATACTGCTTTGTGAGTGCCTTCTTTTGGATAAAATGTTAAACCGAGGTCCTGACTCTCTTTGGTTGTAAAAATCCCAGGATGTCCTTCTAAAAGAGTAGGGTTTTAACTACTGCATACTGGTGGTGGATGAAGAGATTCCCCCAAAATTGTGTCCAGAAATGCTCCATATAAGTGTAAAGAATACATGCATAGATATGTACATATATATGTACAGTTGAAGTCAGAATTATTAGCCCCCACCCCCCTTGATTTTATTTATTTATTTTTTTTAATATTTCCCAAATGATGTTTAACAGAGGGAGGACATTTTTACAGTATGTCTGATAATATTTATAGTATAAGAAAGTCTGTATTTCGATAGTCTACAGAACAAACCATTGTGTTACAATAACTTGCCTAATTACCCTAGCCTGCCTAGTTAACCTAATTAACCTAGTTAAGCCTTTAAATGTCACTTTAAGCTGTATAGAAGTGTTTTGAAAAATATCTAGTCAAATATTATTTACTGTCACCATGGCAAAGATAAAATAAATCAGTTATTAGAAATTAATTATTAAAACTATTATGTTTATAAATGTGTTGAAAAAAATCTTCTCTCCGTTAAACAGAAATAGAAAATATAAACGGGATTAAGAATTCAGGGGGGCTAATAATTCTGACTTCAGCTATTAATATATATATATATATATATATATATATATATATATATATATATATATATATATATATATATATATATATATATATATATATATATATATATATTAATAGCTGAAGTCAGAATTTATTGTACAGAAGTTATTTATTTTGGTATAGATATTGTAGACTTTTTATGTAACATTCAGTCATCTTCACCTCAGAGGCAGTGGATAGACTTCAGGTCATTATAGTGCCCCTTTGAACTAAACAAATAACCTGAACCATAAACAACCCGAGGAACTCTTTCTTAAGGAACTCAAAGTGCCTTCAACTTCGGTCAATTTTTGAGCGAGCAAAAAGTTTTAAATGAGCTCAGCATTTTTAGAGTATTCATCTGAAACAGATGCACTTTCACTGCATAGTCACACTCAGAAACATGTTACTTAGTCCTATTACAGAATCTTATCACATCTCTTTAAATGAGTCACAGCTGTGCTCAGTTTAGCTATCCAAACCCACATATGTGCCAAAATGTTGGCAAAAAGTATATATGTGATGAATATGACAAAAGTCAGACAGAAAAGAGTGAATCTGAATGGCTTTGTTGCCAAAGAGGCAGCAGCTGGTCTGTTGCTATGAGCAGGATTAGTCCAGACTTTCTCTCTCTCCTGCAACTCAGTCCCACCTGGACCACAACAAATCTGCATCAAATCATCATTTATATTTACACAATGTTGAAGTTGTTGTTGATTGACAATATGTAAAATAAATAGTTTTCAGTTTATGAAGTACTAAATTAAAACATACTCATCCAAAATCCTCTTGTTAACAGAATGTATGTAGAATAATCATAGAACCAATAACAAGACTGTAAAAAGCGATTCATTACTTTACTTAAAAAAGTGAGTAAACCCTACGCCTGAAAAGCAACAAGCTGACTTTACTAAAAGAGAGAAATCCTGTTCCTTGGAAATGTTGAGTTGACTTAATTTTTACAATCTACCTGAAAATCTTTAAAGCAACAGCTTTACTCACTTTATTAAAGTAGTCAGCTAATTGGGTTTTACTGTGAACTCGTTATCTTGTAGAAGAGAGAAAAAAGTCATTGCTTGTTGTTTTATACAGTGATCCATTTTTAATGAAGAAAAATAAAAAGGAATTAAACATTGCAAGTAATGAATAACTATTTTTTTAAGAGATATAGCTATTTTAAAAGTGTTTTGTGTTTAGGATATTTTACACCTGGAAGGAGAAACGTCAATGTCAGATGTCAACATGTTTTTTTTAAGTTAATATACATCTATAGTCTTTTCTCCATAGCTAACACACTTTGGGTGAATTTTGTTGATAAAGTGCATATTAACACATGGGCAGATTTAGTGATTTGGGGGCCGTAAGCAATTCCAGCCATGGCACCCAAAAGTTCTAAACTGCACCCTTTGTACTTAAATTTATTTTTAATTGATTTGTTTTACTGTTGTTTTTTTTTTTTTTTTCCCTTATATCACTCAATCACTCCTTTTCTACATTTTGTCTTGATGCACCTTTTAAATGATTTGTTTTCTCAAAATGAATTCACAACTAAACATTATATATAAACTATTTTGCTTTTAAAAGTAAATCTTCACCTAATTTAACTGCTGGACTTCATGATTGAGGGTGGGGGATATATTTGCACAGATGTAATAAACATTAAACTTCAAATAAAATATGATAGAAAATGATGTTATATATAATTTATAGGTATAATTTATACTTCTAGGTATTTATTTGGGGGCCCTCAGATTTCCTGGCACACTAAGCAGCCACTTATCTTGCCTATTGGTTAAATCTGCCCCTGTTAACACATATGACCACTCTAGAATATTTCTGTTATTTTTATGTTGTTTTGCTAGAAATATAAGACTGTTCTTGAATAATCATGGGTTAGAAACCATTCATTCATTTCGGTTTAGTCTCTTTATTAATCCAGGGTCACCACAGTGGAATGAACCACCAACTTATCCAGCATATGTTATATGCAGCGGATGCCCTTCCAGCTGAAACCCATCACTGTAAAACATCCATACATACTCATTCACACACATACACTACGAACAATTTCAGCTTACCCAATTCACCTATACCACATGTTTTTGGACTTGTGGGGGAAATCGGTGCACCCGGAGGAAACCCACGCGAACACAGGGAGAACATGCTCACAGAAATGTCAACTGACCCAGCCGAGGGGGTTAAAAATCAAGAGAATTTAAATTAGATTATCCCAAAAGGACTAAAAAGGGGGTCCAATCCATTCTCAGAGTATTTGTTCTGATAAATTTCATGCTGCAGTATGATTTCTCATGTACACCTTTATTTCAGTAACTTCAACTGTATATAAATGTAAAATTACATGTTGTTACTGCTGTAATTGTAAAATTACAGTAGAAATGGATATGGTTCATTTGTAATTTAAGCTTCTTAATAAAAATGATGAAATGCAGGGCTATTCTGGTAAAAAAACAAAAACATTTGCACATTTACTCATCAATAAAAAGACTAATCAGGAGGATTTAATTGGAAAATATTACTTTTATAAAACAGTTCGATTAATTCAGTGTGCAATATGCAGACAGTCTCTGGGAGAAAACTAGCACTACTACACTATTTTCTTCAGGAAGCGCATGTAAACAAACAAGAAGAGGGAAGGACAGAAGAGTATGACATCATCTGTACTGATGAAGGATGAAGTAGCACAAAACCACCACAGGGGGAGCAGTGAACTTGAAATCAGACTGACGACAACACAAGCTGATTGCTCGCTAACCATTTGATCCGTTTTGTTTTGGTTCTTGTTAAAGGAGAGGCTTAGAGACTGAAAAAGAGCAAACAGATAATCTAGCTCTTTTACCACTGCACATGCGCAATATCTAATAAAGTAACACAGCTTGCATGGTTAAAATGCTTATGACTTAACAAACAAGCCATTTTAGCCTGCTGTGTATACAGACAAGATTTAAGTAGACTAAAGGGATTAAAATTGACCTGTTCTGTTCCTTCCTTTATTCCAACTGGTCTCAGATCAGCACACTAGAGCCATCAATGTCCGTGTTAGCGAGCGCATGCATGTGCAGTGCTGACTGAGGGTATTGTCTATCCGCAGATGAAACACTTTGAGACAGACAGTAGTTTGATTCAGAAAAGCAGGCTGGGTCAACCCATTATGCAGATTCAGTGAAATGCAGTTGCACTTGGAGACCCCCTTTTTATTGAAATAGGTCACACTTTGTCATGAAACAAAAGATTTATAAAAAAATAAGTAAAAACTGCAGACATTTGTTCTTTTTAGCAACTTGAGAAATCCTGTATACTTTTATACAGCTGAGTAGTCTGAACAGATCTTTTTCCTCCTCTATATCTTGTTCTTCATCACTCTCTCATTGTGATGCAAGAGCAGACATCACTCCCAGAACAGTTTGGGAAGAATCCGTAATGAGACAGGCATTGTGGAAAGGAGGCGTCTCCATGGTGACAGGAAGCCACACTGGAAATGTACAATAGTGAGCAGCAGAGCGGGGTGAATGAGGGAATACGCGCTGTAGACGGGTTTGTTGGTCAGTAAAAATGATTCATATTTGCTCAAATTTTAATGTATTAAGTAACTACTTAAAATAGCATAAGTATACATCTTAATTTCTCATTATACCTCATTTCTTTAAATATAAATTATAGTTTAATTATAATAATAAGGTACATAAACTATATATTGTCTCATTAAAATATGTCAATTAATTGAGTGGCAGGAAACCGAACAAATGAAATTAGGTCAAACATAAGGCGAACATAAAACATAAGGGGAGGAACAAGGTAGGAGCAAGAGGACCTAGATGAAGACCAACCCAATGATGAACAACTTAATGGACAGAGACGATGGTGGTTGAGATACAGAGTCTGGGTGATCCCATGGATTGGAAGAGCCAAGGCAAACGTGGGGCTCTGGAAGCTTATGGAGCCGATAGAGAGACATGAGGCTCAGCCTGAGGATAGCGGCAGGTGGATGACAGAACTAACAGGCCATTGAGGAGACCAAGGTGGAGCCAATGGGTTAAAAGGTCAAGGTGGAGTCTGGGTTTTAAATCATAAATTAGAGAAAGGGGATCCTGTCCTAATGTAGCTGGAAAATGAAGATCTCACTGCACATCTGTGCACCAGCTTGGTGTGCCAAGTGGTTTCCATGAGCCAAAGGAGACCTGGCAGATGATCTTGGCAGATGAATGGGTTTAGGACACTCAGAGCTGCCTGGCAAAAATACTCAAGAGACAAGCGAGAGCTAGACAGAACCGGCAAATATGAAGGAGGTCTTGAAGGGAAAACCTCCTGCTCTCAAGATAGTTAATGTTTCTGATGCCCACCTTCAGCATTAGGATTGTGGACTATGCATCCATCCATTTCCTCATACTCCACAATGACAGGTGATGTTGCTGGCTTATGCACTTGGTCACACAGGCTCTGGTTCTAGGTTTGTGATAAACTCAGTCACTTCTGTGCACTGCCCCTTTCGGTAGGCTTGATCTGTACAGCAGTGGTGGGCTGTGGTGTTCAATCTTTGCAATTTCAAGGCAAAACTCTGTAATAAAAACATTTTAGAAGAGATGGGTAGACTCTCTAGAAGGTGGTGAGGTTTGCCAGTTTAATAAAGTCTCTCATTATCAGCACAGATTGTGGTCAGTGCATCGGCACCAGGTGTCTCAAGTTCAAGTCCTGGATCCCAGATATCCCCCCTTTCCATCTCTTTCTCCCCAATTTCGCTTCCTGTCTAGCCACTGTCGAGTCATAATAAAGGCAAAAATGCCAAAAAAAATCATAAAGAGTCCTTGTTGGAGCGATCCCCTGCTCCAAGCAGGCAGAAGGAATATCCACAGTGCAGGATAATAAAACCAAACAAAAACCTGGTTACTGTGTCACAAAATATTTAATAGTAAATCCAGAGAAATCTCGGGAGCATCAACGAACACATTGACAAATCAATAAACAGCCAACTGAGGAAAGCACTGGACTTAAATACAAAAGGAGGCAAATTAGGGACAAACCGAAAGGTGAGTAATTGTATCAAATAAGTAAAACAATATTCCTTCATTCATTTTCCATTGACTTAGTCCCTTATTTATCAGGTTGCCCTTCCAGCCACAACCCAGTATTGGGAAACACCCATACACTCACATACACTACCCAGCAAACAAATTTGTGTTTAATAGACGTCTAATAGACATCTTAACATAGACAGCTTGGCTAAAACAAGGCTAAACTTGGGCTGTCAGTAAAAATCTAATAGACATCTAAGAATAGCCCAAAACTAGACTAGTTGTCAAATAGACAGACTTTATTTGTTTAGTCATTCATTTCTGTTTATTTGATGACTAGTCTTCACTAAAAAAAAAAACGTTTTTTTTTACATAAAATAGTGGCCGTAAAATAACAGACAGTAAACTTGCTGGAAATTTAAACTTAAGGAAATTTCTGTCATTTACCATCCGTTATTTTATGGTAAATGTCTCTAATTTAACGGCCGTTATTTTACGTTTTTTTTTCCAGCACCCCAGCTGCCGGAAAAAAAAGGTAAAATATCAGATTTTTTTTACAGTGTAGTTTTGGCCTATTCTTTGACGTGTATTAGATTTTCACTGACAGCCCAAATTTAGCCTTGTTTTAGCCAAGACGACTATGTTTAGACGTCTACTAGACATCGTTTAAAAACATAAAATGCTTGCTGGGTACGGTCAATTTAGTTCCTCCAATTCACTTATAGTGCATGTCTTTGGACTGTAGGGGAAACCGGAGCACCTGGAGAAAATGCATGTTAACAGGGCAACAGCTGGGACTCGAACCAGCAACCTTGCTGTGAGTTGACCTAACAACTGAGCCACTATGCCCCCCAACAGAGAGAGAGAGTTATTCAAATAATTATCTTATAATAAAATGATACAATAATATGTAATGACAATAATAAATCTACAAAACACGTAAGTCTTAGATCTAACTCTTATAGGAGCGACATATTCTGCTCATTTTTGTGGAAGCAGCACTACACAGATGACAATTAAAGCAGAAGGTGAAAGTACATTTCAGATCAGTTCCTGTTTTTAGCAGTGCCAGCATTGTCCTCAACTGACTGACTCCCTCCCTCTGTTCCCTTTAGTGTTATGCAATCCTCCAAAATGTACCAGTTTTGCATCTTTATTAAACTCGAATAGCAAAACACCTCTAGAAGGGACAGAAGTCAGCTAACATACCATTACAATATTTGGAGGCACATACAGTCTAGCCGTCTGGAGGAATACAACGTAATACCCACCTGCCGTGACTTTCTCAATGTCAAAAATAAACCATAGGGTTTTGTAATTTAATTATCATGTATAATTACAGTGACATTGGTCATTTCAGGCTCGTATCATTACTGAAAGACACTCTTTTAGGTGGCCCAAAATACAAGCTGATGACTGATGTACAGCACAAACCAAAAACACTCCAGTGCTTTAAAAGAAACAGCCTGCATCCTTTATGTTTTCACTATATTGGACCGACTGTCTGTTCGTGGAGACTGATTGATTGTTCCCTGTGGAGCCTGACATGCTTTATATTAATGTGACCTGATTTAACCTTGAAGTATCTGCTTCAGTGTTATCATGTCAGTTCTCGTTTTCAGTTTGTAGCAGTTTTGTCCTTCTTTTGTTCTCTTTAGATAATACCTTCTGTGCTAAATGACCTCAGGACGGAGCACAAAAACTGCAAGCGCATCGGAGACCATCTGTGATGTCTGAGTCCTGTGTGTATTATTGAGTGCGGTGAAGGTTACATATGGAGGATTAGATGCTGTTAAAAAAATGAAAATTCGTGCATCGTTTATTCATCCTTGTGTCGTTTGATAATCTAGTATTTCTAGCAGTGTCAAATGTTTGTAATAATTATGACATTTTATGCACACAAAGGTCACATTTGCATGATCAAACATACAATAAAATGAGTTAAATTGGGAAGTATTATACAAAAAAGATTTCTATTTCTGAAAAAAAGATGTAATTGTGACTTTGTATCTGTCTGTGACAGCGTATTTTTTTTCATAATTACGCTGATTACTTGAGTTTTTCCTCAAAATTGTGTGATGCAAACTTACATTTGCTGGTTTGCTAGATGTATGCTGATTACTTTTAAGAGGAAAAAAAAGTCAGAATTATGAGTCTGATAGTTAGAACTGGCAGATATAAACCTACGATTATGACTTCTTTCCTTGGAATTGTGACATTATTTTTTTTAGTTCAGTAGAGGAAATTGTTTTATGCGACAAGACGAAAACATATGAAGCATATGAGTAATTAAAGACATAGTCCACCCAAAAAAGTTCGAAAGACCCACCCCTTACTGACAAAGGTCTTGAATTTGTCCCATATTTGAGTTCATTTGTCCTATTTTGCAAATATCCCATCATAAACAGTGAAAATAACCCATTGAAAACCCATCAAATTAAAATGAATTTAAATACAATCGTTGTTATCCAAGAATTTTTAAATGTACTTTTTTTACAAGCGAGGCTAGAAAAATTGTGAAGCTCTATTATCATTTATTATCAGTTTTATTATTATTATTATTATTATTATTATTATTATTATTATTATTATTATTATTATTATTATCTAAATGGCCAAATTCTGAAATTCTGACTAAGGAAAGTTGAATATGCTGGCCAGTTTGTTATTTGTAATTTGCCTAATAAATGACAATAGGCATGTTTTTTAATTTGAATGAATTCTTTTTTTTTTCTTTTTCCCCCCTAATGATATATAATGTAATAAATTAGTATTTTAAAAATATGTGTTTTTTCATATTTCTTTATTCTAAATCTAGGAAATATTTTTGGGACATCAAAAAGTGTGGTTATGACGACCATCCGACAAGCCAATCCAGCTAAAAAAGTGCTTAAAATGTATTTAAATCTCACAATTAAATAGAAAATGAGGCGTATAACTGCAAAAAGGTCCACTTTTTGAGAAAAAAAGAACCACCCCTTTCACCAGGCTGGCTACGGGCCTGCCAACATATAATGGTAAATGGTGATAGTTTTTTTTAGATTCAAAATAAACACATACAAACAAGTCCAAATCAGTCCCGTGGCTCCTGATGACACACTGAGGTCTTGGGAAGTGAAATAATCAAGAAATATACAATATTATTAACTTTCATCCACAGATTTCGGCAAATGTAATAAAGTAGTTCGATTTAGTCCTGTCGCTTTTGATGACGAATCTGCAAAGGCTGGAGACAATCACCAATATCCATCAACCACTATCAACAAACTGTGTCACCTGAACTTTTTGTCATTAAAGTGACATAATTACATTGAACTTTCGCACATGAATGCGTAAAATATTTTCGTATTTAAATTAATTGGTGACAGGGTGACGCAGTAGGTAGCGCTGTCGCCTCACAGCAAGAAGTTCGCTGCTTCGAGCCTCGGCTGGGTCAGTTGGCATTTCTGTGTGGAGTTTGCATGGGGTGCTCCGGTTTCCCCCACAAGTCCAAAGACATGTGGTATAGGTGAATTGGGTACACTAAAGTTGTAGTGTGTGTGAATGAGTGTATATGGATGTTTCCCAGTGATGGGTTGCAGCTGAAAGGTATCCGCTACGTAAAACATATGCTGGATAAGATGGTGGTTCATTCCGCTGTGGCGACCCCAGATTAATAAAGGGACTAAGCCGAAAAAAGAAAATTAATGAATGAATGAATGAATGTAATTTAATCCTGCAGACTTGAGTTTTAGACATCATTACTTCAGTCTTCTTTAGTGTCACACAATCGTACAGAAATCATTATAATATATTGATTTACAGCTTTAGATATATCTTAAATATCAATTTTGAAAATATTTCTCCATATTTTTTGTGGGAACTATGATTCGAAACCATTCAGGAGTTTGGGTATAGCATTTTTTCAGCATTGATGCATTCGATTCTTTATAAGTGAAAGTAAAATTCTTTAAAATGATACAAACAATTCCTATTTTAATAATTCAATTTAATAATTTATTACAATTTAAATTGTAATAACATTTGAAAAAATTGCTTCTTTCTAGGCTGTACGGTGGTGCAGTGGGTTTCACGTTTGCCTCACAGCAAGGTTCAAGCCTCGGCTGGATCAGTTGGCGTGGAGTTTGCATGTTCTCCCTGTGTTCGCGTGGGTTTCTTCCGGGTGCTCCGGTTTCCCCCACAAGTCCAAAGATAGGCTATAGGTGAATTGGGTAAGCTAAATTGTCCGTAGTGTATGTGTGTGAATGAGTGTGTATGGATGTTTCCCAGTGATGGGTTTCAGCTGGAAGGACATCCGCTGCGTAGAACATGTGCTGGATAAGTTGGCGGTTCATTCCACTGTGGTGACCCCAGATTAAAAAAGGGACTAAGCCGAAAAGAAAATGAATGAATGAATGCTACTTTCTAACATTTGTATCAAAATAAATAAAGTCTGGTGATCATAACAAACCACTTATTTAATTTATTTTCACCAGTAGTGTTCAGTGGGTAGAAGACAAAATTACTTATTTAGCAGAATGTTCATGCTGCTCTTTCCTACATAATGAAACTGAGTGCAAGCAAAGATCAGACATTCTGCTTCCTTCCGGCTTAAGAACTGTGTTTATGTAACTCCCACCACCTGCCAGGCGAGGAAGAATTACTGTTGTATAAAACAGGCTTGTTAACCTGACTAACCCAGTCTCCACGATCAGACATTGACTTAAGGCTCATCCCATGTGCGTAAAAGCTCATCTCAACTCTTCAAATAGAATCACATGCCACCAAACTAACTGCAATGACTCTAAGTAGATGTGACCATCAATCGGATGTTTACAAGCAGCGAAATCCTCCCTATAATTACACTCCCATTGAGAGTGAGTGTTTCTCTCATAATCCTAATTACACACTATTACCAACAGGCAATCAGTGTGGTCTGTGAGAGAGGAGGACCCAGTAATGACTGCTAGTGAGGAATAAACCAGCAGAAAACAGTTCTCTCCTAGCAGCATTTTCTGTCTGAACTAATGGCAGACTCGGACTTCAAAATTGGCACCTTCCAGGCAAACACAGTGGAAGTAAAACATTTTTTATTTACCATTTAGCAACTTCAAGGTCATTTATGGTTTTAGCAGAATTATATATGACCCTGGACTAAAAAACTGTCTTTTTTTTATTGAGATTTATAAGTCATCAAAATAAATAAATTATCTTCTCACTGATGTATACTTTGTTAGAATAGGACAATATTTTTTCGATATACGACATTAGACCCATAGACGCTGCATTAGAAACACCTTGCATAAGCAGTAATTCTTTTTTGTAATTTGATGCAAAAATTATATAATACACACATAAATGCATATAAATGTTCATTGCTTAAAAAAAAAAAATAATATATATATATATATATTAAGAACGTTCAAGGATTTAAGATCATGATGACCAATAAACACGACATAGCAGTCTTGTGAGAAGGGTCCATTTGAAAATATAGAATCTGAGGGCTCAAAAATTTTTATTTAAAATAAAATTGCCTTTAAAGTTGTCTAAGTGAAGTGTTTAGCAATGCATAATAATAAATAGCATTTTTAAACATTAAAACTAAATATAGCTATTTTAAATTGTAATAACATATTGCAATATTGCTGTTCTTAATGTATAAAATAATATGACCATTTTGAGACTTTGTTTCCCCCAAAAAACATTGAAAAATGTTACTGTCCCTATATTTTACAGTGAAGACTAAAATCTCAGAGCACCCCAATATATGTATTCTTCCATTTTTTATTGTGTTAATTGGACCCAGACAGAAATCCAGACAGAGTAACCAGTCACTAGCCAGTCATCCTGGGTCTAATCAATGGTTGTCCGGGTAGTGATGACAGTAGACCAGTCATACATTGTCACGGCCCATTTAGCAGAGGCCAAATGAGGTCCTGTCACTAGAAGTGTGACGTTTTAGTAGTAGCTGCAGGACAAAATGCAGAAAACACACATCTGTTCTTTTATAAATGCTCACTTGTTTGCATAACATTGTGGTTTTGGGATAACAAAGATGAAAAAGCTGCAGAACACAAAGTTCAATCCTTTGTATAAGCATCACTTTTTTACTGAACTCCCCCTCAAACTCCTCACTTCTGAGTCTGTTTTATTATCTTTCCTTTTTTCAGGAAATGTGCACATTCCAATATCTTAAACATTCTAAATTTCTGCCCAAGGGCATGAGGCCCGCTTGAGTTGTGTTAGTAGCTACACAGACTTATTGGGAATATGTGCCCAGAGCTACATTTTTGAGAACCGAGAAATATGAGGTCAAGGATGCTTAAAAGCTGCATTTGTGTGTAAAATGAAGAATACAGAGCAGTACCATTACACACTTACCTCTGTATGGACGGCTTTTCAAGCGTGACTGGTTTGCTTAGTAGCTCACCATGAATGGCATCAGACTTAGGATGGGGAGCAGAGCAGGACCAGGGTTTGACTCCAGCTCGATTTCAGGAACCAGGTAAAACAAAACACACAAAAAAGGCAGTGTAATATCAAGGTCAAAGCATGTAGCCTAAATTATCTTTTGAAAACACTATCGGTTGGGTTGAGGGAAAGGGGGTGTGTGAGTCAGTTGATATCAAACTGATATATTATACACAACAAACTCACAGACGCACACGAGAAGGATTTTAAGATTGGCAGAAAATTTACAACTCTGGTGAATTTACAAGAAATGTCATATATGAGAAAATGTGCTCCGGTAACATATTTGAGATTGTCAAAAGTGTACACAGCAGCCTGTTGTGGAATTAAGAAATCAAAAACTGCAAGATGTAGCCCCCGGTACATATTTCTCAGTTCTCTAAAATGTAGCCCTGGGTACATATCTCCAATGAGCCTGGGTTGGTTACTATTGTGTTGTCGCCATGTCAAAGAGACACTGCTTGACAAATCTAAAATAGCAATACATTTCTTCACTAACTGTTTACATTCAGAGACAAAAACAAAATTACGTGAATTGTGTGTTTTCTGTTTGCTTTTGAAAAAAAATATAAATATTTGTGTATATTTGTCTCTTATACTTGTGTGTATTTGAGTGCACTTTGTGTCTCTGCCCTCAGAAAACAGTATGTGCAGTTTTTTTTTCATTATTATAGATATTATTATTCAACACAGCTATAGTATGCTTAATATAAATAAACAGCCAATTCATTATGAATAAAATAATAATTATTATATTATTGTTGTTATTTAAGAATATTAACAATTATTCATTCCATTTTTATTCAAATTAACAAAATTAAGTTATAATTAATAGAATACTGCTATGCTAAATTATTCAATTACTTCTAATACACTAATCAAATAATTCAGATGACATTTTTTATAAAAACTGAATAATACACCTGGATTTTGTGCTTTACTTCACATTACTTTGTGCCACACATTAATATTAATATATATCTTTACAATAATTAATTCAAAATACATTTACTGAATGTATTTGTGTATTAAACTGACCAGATTTTAAAATCCAAGCAGATATTGGGTTTGTTGTTGCCAGAGCATCCAAGGCACATGCTGTAAAGGCTCCACCCTCTTCTGGAAAGGGGGCGGAGAGCAGCAGCTCATCTGCATTTAAAGAGTACACACACACACACACACACACACACACACACACACACGCACACGCACACGCGCACACACACACACAAACAGTGTTTTTTGTTTTTTATATAGTAAAAAACTACAGATTTTGAGCAGAAACCTCACAGACACCCTCTGACACACCATAATAAGCAACTGGAAATTCTGTTTTAGATTTAAAAATGCTTACTTCAATTTACGACACATTGTTCTTTTTTCACACTCACAGACTCAGAATCTGCTCTCAAATTTGCATCTATCAGTGTATTCATGTGAGTGGAGCGGTAGCAAAAAAAGCTGTTTCATAAAGCTGTTAGAAAAAGTGAGAGAAATCCTTTGTGTCTGGAGAGAAAGCCACAGGGGGGAGTAAAGCAGACGGTCTGGACAACAGATCAGAAACATACTCTCTTCAACAGAGATGTCCTTTTTGTGTGCTTTTAAAGAGAGTGTGCTGGTTTTGAAGCAGCAGTATACTTCAGTCATTTATTACACCTTTAATGTGAGAAACTGCAGGATTTTTCATGCACCAGTAAATTATGAGGTTTAAGGTTGGCTTTTATAGTGTATTTTCAGTCTTATGTAAAAGAAATATACAAAATTCTGTCACACTTTATCAATTTGTGTTTGTAGATTTCAATTACAATTAATATTTTTATCATTTTAATTGTATTGTTTGCTGAATAATGGAGTTATAAAAAGAGATTCACAACCTTGCCTCTTTAAAAACTCTTTACTCTAATAGGTAAAAATAAATAAAAAGATTTTTGAACCTGACTTCATCCACTGTTCAGATTTTTGTGCTAGAAATGTAAGTGGTGGACATACTTATGATTTTAAAAGTTTAATTAAAATTGTAAAAAAAAAATCAGCTGTAACTAATAAGTAGGATTCACCTGCAGTGTCTTGCAGAAAAATGAAAATGTACTCATTATTTACTCTCCCTCAAATGGTTCCAAATCTATGTAAGTCTCTTTGTTCTGTTGAACACAAAAAATATATATTTTAAAGGAAGCTGAAAACCTGTAACCATTAACTTACATAGGAAAATTAGGAATAGTATTCCTATAATTAGGAATAGGGTGGCTAAGTGGTTAGCACTGCTGATTTACAGCAAGAAAGTCGCTGGTTCAAGCCCCGGCTGGGTCAGTTGGAATTTCTGTGTGGAGTTTGCATGTTCTTCTTGCGTTCGTGTGGATTTCCTTCGGGTGCTCCGGTTTCCACCACAGTCCAAAGACATGTGGGACAGGTGAATATAATAAGCTAAATTGGCCGTAGTGTATGTGTGAATGCAAGAGTGTATGGGTGTTTCCCAGTGCTTAGTTGGGTTGCGGCTGGAAGAGCATCCACTGCGTTAAACATATACTAGATAAGTTGGCGGTTCATTCTGCTGTGGCGACCCCTGATAAATAAAGGTACTAATCCGAAGGAAAATGAATGTATGAATTACTGAATGAATAGTTAGGAATAGCATAGTAGGAAAAACAGATGCTTTGGCAGTCAATAGTTGCAGGTTTTCAGAATTCTTTAAAATATCTTCTATAGAGTTCAACAGATGAAAGAAACCTAAACAAAAAATGAAGAGTGAGTAAATGATGACAGATTCTGGTTGCTTTATGACATATACGCGAGCGCACTTAAGAAAGTGAGGATACACGTTTTTGCCAAAATGGCTCTTAAATGTGATTGTACAAAATCTTCCAAGAAATGCAATAAAATCTGCTCACAGGCATGACTCCATTCTGAAAAAAGAACTTTGCATGCGCTCAGTGCTGCTGGTAATGCTACAAAGCCAGTGCTCTGGAGCTTGTCATATTTACGGCACACCTATTTTAACAAGCTGGAAGACAGCGTGTTTACACATTTATCACCTGCAAGAAATGCTCAATCCATAAACACAGGCATACATGGTTAAAATGATTGTGTAAACTGAAAGTCTGAAGAAACACATTCTCATAGTAGCCTTCATGTAAGTGATTTCAGGTCAGTAATCCAACTCTGTAAACACTTAGAAACATACGTCAACATCTTGCTTTGCCTACAGCGATTGGTTGCTGCCTGCCATTTTTTTTGCTTGACATTTGCATAGAGTCGAGAAATGCCCAATGTTTCTGACGCTCTCGGCTGCTCTCAACACTTTCTCCATATCACTGTCAGTCCCATCATGCACTGCGTGGGCGTTTACACTTCACTGCCATATAGATGAATTGAAAACACTTGCACCATGACTGCACGTGCCGAGAAATGTTTGCCCAGGCTGTAGATTAAAGCTAATAATTTTGTAAATAATATTCAGTTTCTTGCAGATTGATGATTTTGCTTCATAAGACCTCTGTGAATCATCAGGTCAGTTTATTTGTATGTGTTTATTTTAATCTCAAAAACCATTGACTTGTTCTTGTATCACCAAGGATTCAGCTAAAAATGCTCTTTAATGTTCTACTCAAGAAAAAAGTCACTTACGTCTTGGTTTACCTGAGTAAATGAACAGGAAATGTACATTTTTAGATGAGCCGTTCCTTTAAGGCAAGGATAGAGTCATACACTGAGTTGAACTGCATTAAAGTGTTAATCGAATCAGTGGTTTATTTTTTACCACTCTTCACTGGGATTAAGAGACGTCAGAGACGTTTAGGCAAGAAGGGAAGTGAAGGAAGAAAGCGCATGTTGAGGTATGTGTATTTTTAACCGGTGAGTTTGCCTGAACATGAAGCATTGATAAGGGGAAGTGAACTGCTGACCTTTGATATTATGCAACAGTGTCTCTGACTCACTGTCTTGCCTCTAGAGTTTGCTCTGCTATAAGATACTGAGCACAATACCAGTATATGTTGCATGAGCAGAATAATGATAAAAAAGAAAAAACAACACTCCTGATTAGACTGAAATAATCCAAATTGCAAATGCGCTGAAACAACCGTTATAAATTGTATTATTATTATTTTTTTTTTTATTATATTAATAATGAAATAATACACGTAAACTTGATTGCAAATGTAATAAATTTACCATTTCTACACTGTAAAAAATCCTGGATGCTTAAAATATTTTAGCTGAATCAAATTAATGTTATGAGTCCATTGAAATCATATTATGTTAAATTGACTTAAAACAGCTTCAATAACTTAAGTTTAACGCATAACATAACTTAAGAATTATGCATAAATTTCCACTTAAATTAGGTTAAGAACATGATTAACTTGGTTTAATAAGTTACAATGAACTAAAAACATATGTTGTTGTGACTAACTGATCATATAATTTTTTACAGTGTACTCACATTTTATTTCTGTTCAACTATATTGCTCATGAACTTGGATAAAAATGTAAATTAATGTCGGTGCCAGTGGTGTAGCGGTTTGTGCATCGACACATGCACTCCGGTGCTCGCGGTGACCCGAGTTCAATTCCCGCTTTATGGTCCTATGCCGATGCTTCCCCTCTCTCTGCTCCACACACTTTCCCGTCAATACTCTCTAATGTCCTATCAATTAAAGGTGAAAACTCCCGCAACAAAAAAATGTAGATTAATGATAATATTTTAGCAATAGCAATAGCAATTTTTCTCACGTTAATGATTAGTAATAATGATTATAATGTGTAGAAATAATAGCAAATACATTTATTTATTATAATTTTACCTTTATATTGTGGAAAGTTTGCATGTGTACTGTGTGTAATAATAATAACAATAAAAAATGCTACTACTACTACTACTACTACTACTACTACTACTACTACTACTACTACTAATAATAATAATAATAATAATAATAATAATAATAATGATGATGATAATAATGAAAAAATCATTATTGTATTATTGTTGAGTCACTGTACCTGTGAACGGGATTGGTTATTGTTATAATACATTATTATTGTTGTTGTTGTATACTGATATAATACGGATATCATTTTCTAATTATATCTAACATAATTTAAGGACTGCAGGGTGGCGCAGTGGGTTGCACGTTTGCCTCACAGCAAGAAGGTCGCTGGTTCGAGCCTTGGCTGGGTCAGTTGGCGTTTCTGTGTGAAGTTTGCATGTTCTCCCCATGTTCGTGTGGGTTTCCTCCGGGTGTTCTGATTTACACCACAGTTCAAAGACATATGGTAGAGGTGAATTGGGTAGGCTAAATTGTCCATAGTGTATGGATGTGTTTGGATGTTTCCCAGTGATGAAGTGCAGCTGTAAGAGCATCTGCTGTGTAAAACATATGCTGGATAAGTAGGTGGTTCATTCTGCTGTGGTGACCCCAGGTTATTAAAGGGACTAAGCCAAAAAGAGAAAGAATGAACCTAAATTTCATAAGTTTCATAATTAGTTTACCTGTTTCAGAATAACTTTAATTAGTTCATAATTACACATACTATACTCAAATAGAGAGCACACCAGCATGCGCTGATACACTACAGTTGAGCACAGATGACAGCATATTTCTGTTGTCAAACTAGTGAAAGTCTCACCTCTTTGTTCTGACCCTTGAGACTGATAAACACAGTCCAGATGGAAAAAGAGGGGGCCCATAGAGGGATCCCAGCAGGACAGAGCCCATCCGTCCCTACAGATACTGTACTGTACCTCTCCAATGTCCTCTATAACCTCAAACCTCCTCCTTAGGCCATATGCACACACATCTGCAAAATAAAAACATATAGATGTTCACCTCTCTGTGATGAGGGTTTCAGAGGAGAACGGAGATCAGCTTTGTTATGATAAAGACTCTACACAGCGACCATCCAGACATGATGAAGGGCTCTTTAGGAGGCTGATAAAATGCTCTCTTTGTGGAATGAGTATATGATGAGTGTTAATCGTGAACTCTGTACAGCATTCAAAGCTAAGCGTGCAGTTTCATTTACATTTATTTTTATACTGTTTATTTATGCGCTACTACCTTGAAATCCTCTATAAATGAGAGACTGATGAATCAAAACTAATCAAATTTGTTGAATAGACATCTGATCTCTGTCCACGGATATTTGCGCAGAGTTTAGCATCTAATTAAATACTATTATTCTCTTACTATTTCCAAGAAATGCTATTTTAAACACATTTGTAAGAGTTTCAATAACACCTCACAAAAGACAAAATAATATGAATAATTATTAGCATTAAATAAAATGGACAAAATTTATTATATGTATAATTCAATTCAATTAATCTTTATTTCTACGGCGCTTTTACAATGTAGATTGTGTCAAAGCAGCTTAAGATTATAGTAAATTAAAACTGTGTCAGTCCAGTTTTCAGAGTTTAAGTTCAGTTTCGTTCAGTTCAATGTGGTTTAATAGTCACTGCTGAAAGTCCAAACACTGAAGAGCAAATCCATTGATGTGCAGCTCCACAAGTCCCGAACCATGTAAGCTAGTGGCGACAGCGGCGAAGAACAAACTTCACCAATTGAAGAAAGTGAAGGAAAAAACCTCGAGTTATCAGACTAACAATCCTTTAGAGCAGTGGTTCTCAATTGGTTTGGCCAAGGGACCCACATTTTTACATGATCATCAAGCCGCGAACCAAATGTTTAGGAACTGTAATACAATTTTAGGAATTATAATTCATTTGTATTTATTTGTTAACATATACACAGCTAGTGACAGATAAATCATAAGAAAATCACCAAGACTTACAACTGAACAATATTTTATTGCTGTCATTTAACAAAATGTATGCACTTTTGTGATGCCCTCAGTTATTGGAGTCGTCTTTGAAAATAGTCCACAGATTTGTCCTTGCAACAGGGATGTTTGGTTTCTAAATGTTGTTTTAATTTAGAAGGTTTCATGCTCTCTTGTGAGAGCACCTCACTACATATGACACACTGAGGTTATAAGCCTTTTTTGTCGTCAATATATGTAAATCCATGCTTTATATTGGGGGTTGTACTTGCGCTTCGACATATTTGTCGCTATAATTAACAGAAATTTCACATGTCAAACTGTACGGTTTTCGCGCGCGCATTTCAAAATATAAGTCCAGTATAAGCAAAATAAGTAAAAAATTAAACTTTTGTTATTTTTTTTGACCACACTCTCCCCGACCCACTGAAAATGTTTCCACGACCCACATTTGGGTCGCGACCCACCAGTTGAGAAACACTGCTTTAGAGGATTTGGATTTCAAAAGCATTTGTGTTTTATGTGTATGCTAATGCGAAGAGATGTGTCTTTAATCTAGTTTTAAACTGACAGAGTGTGTCTGCTTCCCGAACTGTGCTAGGAAGGCTGTTCCAGAGTTTTGGTGCCAGATATGAGAAAGATCTACCGCCTACAGTTGATTTAGATATTCTGGAAATAATAAATTTTCCAGAATTAATTGAGCGTTGTGGACGTGAGGGGCTATAATACACCAGGAGCTCCCTCAAATACTGGGGAGCTAAGCCATTCAAGGGTTTGTAGGCAGTCAATAAAATGTCAAACTTTATACAATATTTAATAGGGAGCTAATGCAATGATGAAAGAACAGGAGTAATATAATCATATTTCTTTGTTCTAGAAAGCACTCTAGCAGCTGCATTTTGAACTTTATAATATTATAAAGTATATTAAATGCAAACGTACTTTAACATAAGTTACCTTTATTAGACAGGACAGTAGAGAGTATTGACAGGAAAGCAGAAGGATCAGCATAGGACCAGGAGGCGGAATTGAACTCAGGTCACCGGGAGCACCGGAGTGCATGTGTTGACACACTAACCACTACACCGCTGGCGCCGACACTTTAACATGAGTGAATGCTGTGAAAATAAAATAGCAAAATGTGTGCTGAATCATGATTGAACCATCATTCAGAGTAACGTAAAAAAACATATTCTGATATTCAAGAGTTCCCACTTAGATATGCTTGGCGTATAAAGCAGGTTTGGCATGCTGTCCCGGGAGAGAACCCTGAGCTCGGAGATATTTGAGCCCAGGGCTCCCGCCCGGTCGATAAGCATATCAGGAGATCCGAGATCAGGTAGGTCTCGAGAGCTCCCCCTTTTTTGAAAAGGGAGGAAAAGGAGGAGAAGGGGTGGAAGGGGGGATTCTTCCAAACGAAGATAAAACATTAGGGAGAAAATGATCCATTTATAGTAAACTAGGATCACTCTGATTGGATTATTACTGATTACTGATGAGTGGCCAGACGTGCTCAATCATATCACGTGCTCCTCTCGAAATTAGTTTATGAAACTTCACTTTGCGTTGTTGACATGACGTTGCATTTTTTACCCACACATGACAAATATGAATATAATTATTGTCATAATTTAAAATGCAGTACAAAATGAAACATTTGTTTGTTTTCCATGGATCTCTTGTTATAAAAACTGCTGTGTTAATAATACCTTTTATTTTTTTGAGACAAATTTCAAAACTCTCATATGGTGTGACTGTCTCAAACATAGTTTACTATGTTACAGCTCTTATAAAGTAAAAAAAAGTTTATCATAAAATCCTTCATAAATGTCTCAGACCAAGTTTTGGTCTATCAAGTGGCTATTATTAGTAAATTGCAATAATCTTTTCATCCATATATTTCTAAAAACATAGGATCTATGTCTCCACTGAAAACCATGTTCTCTGGTATGACATAACAATTGTTTTACAAAAAAGCATTTTTTAATTGCCTATTTGTCAACTGCCAATATATATATATATATATATAAGTATAAACAATGCTACGTATTTTAAAACATATTTAAGTCTTTAATGTTATTGTTTATCGCATGAACAATCTTTGTTTCAATGTATATTACCACAACAAAATATTACATTAAAAAATACATCTGCTGCTTGTTCAAACTACTTATTTATAATGAGCTGAATCAACACAATTCTTGAGATTTTTTAGGGGACAACTTAATTGTTCTATATTCAATCAACTTAAATTTGTAAAAACAATTCAGTTAATTAATCAATTTGTGTTGGGACAACATGAAATATTTGTGTGGGACCCTGCATTTTTCACAGTGTACATTAAGAGATATAAAGAACATTTAAAGTAGAAATCGTAATCAAAAATAAAAAGGCTGTCTTAGGAACATGTCTGCATTAATTCATCCTGGTGTGATGATGATGATTTATGAACAATATCATGGCAAACCGACAAAACCCCCTACTGCCAGTCCATCTGTACACACAATCGCCGACACGCATTTGCATCGTATTAAAGCAGTATTAATGGGATCTTCAGACCTACACCAGCCATCTGTCCATCAAATGCAGCCTATTTTCAATCTGTTTCCCCCACTCTGGTGGATAAAACACATCCATCCTAAGTGTGCAAGAGAGCTAGTGTTACATAAGCTCTTGAATTCTTGAGAAGTGTGTGTAGTGTCCATCTGCATCATTAGTGAAGAGTCTCTCTGTGTGTGTGTGGATGAATGTGCTGTTTCAGCTGGCTGGAAACTGAGGTGATCTTCACAGCGATGTGTTTAGACGGATATTTCTGGCTAACAAGCATAGCTGATGACTCTTTAATATGGCCTGCCACTAAGCCCTTTCAAGGAAGCTTTTTGAATCGCAGTAATTAAATGTAGAAAGCAGGGGTCACGTCTATTCTATTCTATTCTATTCTATTCTATTCTACTCTATCCTAACTTTATGTATATCTTAAAAGGACAAAATGTACTCATTATTTACTTTCCCTCAAGTGGTTACAACCCTTTATGAATTTCATATGTATATGCCTTGCCTTGCTTTGAAAAAAAGTTTAACTGTTACATTTGATCATTTTATTAAGTGACTTACAGTACAAGTAAGGGATAAAGTACATCCAGGGGATTTTTATCATAGAATAAAGCCAGACAGGCCTATAAGCAGCCCGACACAAAGCAGAGAGCTGTTGTATAAGACTTAAAACTGAAACTACCAGAATTCTAACTGCTTTATAAGTGGTTCTTCTGACCGTTCTCATACAAGACGTCATTTTGTCATGTCATATTTGCATTCAAAGTTTGAAGATATTGGAATAAATTTTTTAAAGTATGTCATCCTATTTTATTAAGTCATTATACTAAAAATGTGATATTTTTCATAACACAGCCTATAGATGTATGCGTTACTAAACCACCCGTAAAGCTGTGCATCTCGCTTTTACTTCACAAGCTGGAGAGCAAGGCTTTTTGCAGTACTGAATATGTTGTTTTGAAAGACATATCTGAAGTAAAGTTACGTTTTTGTTATTAGAGCGTTATGTTTACGTTCACAGGACGTTGCTGGGCAACATAGGCACACATGTTCAAATGTATGGGGAAAAGTAGCAGATACTGAAATGCATGAGGTTAATTTAATGCTATGTCAGTTCAAGGTAGAAATAATCAGAAATAGTTTGTGTTTTATAATTTTAAATACAATTAATAACTTAAAATTAACTGTTAAATAAACTGTTAAAAATTAAAAGCAAAGCTGACAGAAACAGAAACGGCTGAATGGAGTGTATGGAGCATACACTAACCTATGTATTATTCAATCACAAGGTGGCACCAAACAGTTAAAAAGGGTGTGAAAGATAAGCATATAAATATGGAGGTGAACATATACACTGATGGTCAAGATGATTCGAACTACCCAGATGAGTCTGTGTTACTCAACGGTTGTTATCTAGGAATGTCATGACTGGCCAATCAGAATCAAGTATTCCAGAGAGCTGTGTATTTTATGATTCTATATCAACAAAGCTGTGATTACCTACAGTGATCCGCTGCCTATATGTGGTGTGTTAGCATGCTAAAAGATTTAAGCATGCTAAAGATTTGATTTCAGTGGGTCTTTAAATATTATATTTAGCAACTTTTACATAATATTTGTTACATTTGAACAACTAAACTGTACCAAATTGCTCTAGAGTCTTAGCAAATCATGGTCGAAGGCTGTGAAAGAAAATGAGCAAAACACACTAGTCAAGAGGTTTCATAATCAAAAGAACAAAGGGCAAGCAAAAGAAAGATAGAGAGGGCAGAAATGAGGAAAGCTCATGCATAATTTAACATCATATTTCCAGCTATGACATAATTCAGGTCATACATTAACCTGTACAGAGTGCAGAGTCACCTTTCATCGCGTGCCCGACAGCAAGCCACATTTCTGCCAAACCAGTCCTGAACCTTCCTCTACAGCTGAGTCAAAATCAGCTTATGGATTACAAAGAAAGCTCCACGCTGTCATGTGATGTGATGAAACACTGTGTTTCTCAAACAAAAACACACTCTTGGCCAAAAAAATAATAATTACCGTGATCATTTCATCATTCGCCATTCATCTCTACTATATATGCAGATATATTTATCATCTCTACTATACATTAACAGAATATTGTGCTGTCATTCTGTGCGTGTGTGTGTGTGTGTGTGTGTGTGTGTGTGTGCACTGATAGAGCAGGGCTTTACATAAGAAGATAAAGCAAGGTGAGCGGGTGCAGATTCCAAGCTGCCAAAAGACCAGTGTTTTGTCTCCTGACCGCACTGCAGACATCACAATCTACTTTACTCTCACCTGAAAGCTACCATGTCACATATCAAAGCCCCAGAGATCAGGTGTGCCGAACTTACCACACGCTATCCATGGATAAGCCATGAGTGTGTGTCGTGTGAATATGTGTTTAAGGAAGAGAAGTCATTTGATTGCATTCTTTAATCTCACAATCCAACAGCTAATGGTTGATCAAATCACACAGGAAATTGTCATTTAACATTTAGTTTTGCCAATAAAAAAAAGTACAAGTTTGAACTTTCTTACAAAATTAAAACGTACTAATATGATTGAAACCTTTATTAAACAAAGCTAATTTAAATAAAAAAACTTAAAAGCACAAAATAATATTTCAAGAGTTCACACTTAGCTGATAATCAATAAAGCGTATTTGGCATGCTGTCCCGGGAGAGAGCCCTGAGCTCGTAATATCCTCGAGCCCGGGGCTCCCTCCCGTTAGAAGGGTGAGAGGGGAGTTCGAGCTCAGGTAGGTCTCGAGAACTCCCCTGCTTGTCGCTATGTGAGAAGTGTAAACTTAGGTGATAATTTGGTTTATAATTTGATTGGTTATGGTTTATGTTTTTGGACGGTGGGAGGAAACCGGAGAACCCGTGGGAAACCCACGCAAACACAGGGAGAACATGTAAACTCCGCTCAGAAACACCAACCAGCCTGATAGGAGGTTGGACCAGCGGTGTTCTTACTGTGAGGCAACAGTGCTAGCCACTGGGCCACCATGTCACCCTATCAGAAAAGGGGGCGGAAGTAGGGCTGGAAGGGGGAAAGCTTCAAGATGAAGATGACTAATGTGAAAAACTCTCGTTATTTATAATGCTTCCATAATCATCTGATGGGGCAGATTACGGAGCTAATGAGGAGCCAGCCGTGTTGATCATAAGCACGTGATCCTCTCGAAATTAGTTTATAAATAAACCACACGTAAAAAAAATTTAATTCAAGACATTATTAAATAGTAATAAGTAAACCATATGAAAAAATGCATGAGGAGCACCATTTTGAGGTCACATGATCTATTTAATACTACTTGTTTGATTCCACAAGAAATAAATGTAGACATTTTTTAAATTAAATGCATCATATTCCGTTGTTATATTGTTGTAATAATTTTGTATGCATGGCTATTATGGCTATACCCAGATGTAAAAAAGCATGGATTGCAGGGTGATCAATTACTGAAGTTCTGCTCATTTATGCTGTCAAAAAATCATGAGTAAGCTGCTAAATCAGACAGAAAATTACTTAGTAAGCAGGAAAGAGTGTAATTTTTGGACAAACTGAATTTAATAGGGTCTCTTCTGCTTGGTTAGTTAGTAAGTTAGTTAGTTAGTTAGTTAGTGCCTGTTAGTAAAAAAAATAATTTAAAAACATGGTACTTGTTGTAATATTTAACCAATTCCATGCGTGTTCAATAAAAAAGGCCAGGAGAGGTTTTTCTTCAAGGTCAACAAACATATAGTAATTTATTGGATACAAATGAATAATTCGATTCACAGAATTCTGGTATCCCCAATGCAAATCAAAAGTTACATTCAGGAGGTGCGCAACAATTTTCATTTTCTAATTCAAACTTTTATACGTAACTGATATTGACAGGTGGAGTTTAGTGGAATTCACCACTTGTCAATCATTCTCCAGTCCTCCATTAGCTGCACCCAAACATACTTCCTCTTTTCTGCAAAACTTGTCTGTACACATGAACTTGAATAACATTCTCATCTAGGGCGAGCTGCCTTCAGACAGCTTACTCTGATAAAACACCAGATATAGTATATGCTAGAAGATTCAGTTTTTAGCTGTCACTCGTGCCTTTGTCTCACAGGAAGTTTCGCTGCTGAGCTCAAGTTAATTTTAGACATTCAGGCCTTTGCATTTCTATCAGCTTCATTTACTTCTGCAAAAAATGCCTCATTAGTGTGCAAGACATACCACACTCAAGAGAAGAACTTTAGTTCATATTTCACCATAAGCAGTACAAATAAAATTGTTTCATGAAAAGAAAAAGAGACAATGATAATAAAAAACATTCCTTTTTCCACAATATACCCCTACTCTAAATAAATATTCAGTCTATTGGCCACCAACTGCTACTGAGAGAGGAGGAATTTAAAAACGGAATTGCTCGAGGTATAAAGAATCCTTTTGTTCTATTCCTTACTAGGGTTGGGTACCGAAACCCAGTGTTATTATAGCACCGGTACCATTGTAACCAGTATGTACTGGATCAAATCAGCATATGACTCTCTTCAGATCAACACGCATGATTTGCTTAAACTAAGCGTTCTAAAGCGTATTTTACAAGCTTCTGACACTGCAACGTGCACACTTGCTCTCTCTGTCAGTGACGGTGCTGTGGGCATTAGCCTAGTTGCCGGCATTTGTCAGAGGTTGATGCCCAAATTGACACAGGTAATAGCTATTTTAACACTTTTAATATAGGAAGTCCTCTGCTATGCAGAGACCATTATTAATCAGAAATCTAGTGTACATAGTTTTATGTTAGGAAATGGAGTCTTGAATTTACAAACAGTCAGCAAGTACCAAAGAACAGATGTAACACATTGATCAAGTGTAGTTTTTAGTCACGCTCATGCAAATCATATTCAACTCGTTTAGTTTTGCCTTCATTCATTTTTGATTTTCGTCTTCAACATGATTTATTTTCAACACATTTTTAAACATAATAGTTTTACTAACTAATTTCTAATATCTACTTTTTTTTATCTTCCCCATGCTGACAGTCAGTGAATAACATTTTACTAGGTATTTTGCAAGACAGTTGTATTCAGACAAAGTCCCTTTAAGTTTTTTATAGTCTTTTATTCAGGTTAAAGTGTAATTTAAAGACTTAATCAGCTAACTACGAAAGTTGAAAAAATTAGTCAAATTATTTTGTAACTGAGTTGTTGTTTATATCAAAAAATATACAGTAAATATTTCTTAAGGAGGCTAATAATACTGACCTTATTTAATTAAAAACTGCTTTTATTCAAGAAATAAACAATAAGACATAGGACTTATTATGAATCCAGAATAATAATTTTTTTTAGGAAACACTGTGAAAATGTTCAGAAACATTATTTTAAATGAATGAGAGGGCAAAATAAATTGACTTCAACTGTAGGCCTATCTGTTAAAGTTTACAGGTGCAACAATGTGCCTTGATGTACTTGAATGTTAGAAATATGTTATCCTATACCAGTACAAAGTTACTTGTGAAATAAATGTACAAGGAAGATTATTTTGAGTTTAAGTTATTTAATTATCTTGTTTATGAATATGAAAAAAAATTACTTCGAATATTTTTTTAAGTATTTTGTGATGTATGAAAGGAACATTCAAAAGGCAACTCATGTAAACACCTTGATCATATTATTGTCTTATTCAGATTAAGGCAAACCATTAGATCACTGATAACCATGTAAACATAGTCACAAGCCCCAACCCTAGAAAGGAGTTCAGTATTTTGATGACAGCCTTTCAACAGGTTAGTAGTAAGCTAATGTAATTTCATAATACAAATCTTAAATTCATGCTAACCAACAATTGATCACAGGAAATATATTAATGTAATTCAAATATATAAAATATGAATTGATGTGTACTTTAAACTTTAATTATATTGTTCTATTAAAATTATTTTTTAAAAGATTTTGTCAAATAAAAGATTTTTCTAGAGTCATCCACCATAATTTTGTGGCTTACAAGTATCAGTTCAGGCACTGTTTTGGCACTGGTACCATTTTAAAAGTATCGATTTACCACTGGAATCCAAATAACCCCAAATGATATCCAACCCTATTCCTTACACATCTGGAAACACGATATTGACAACCTGATGGTAACAATTTGAAGGTGTTTGATAAAGCATGTCTCTCATCACTGACAATCATGATAGCCTCATTTAGTACTCTTTCTTCGTATATACTATCAATCAACTATCTACTTTAGTTTTATTCCTAAAGTACTTTATACATACCTGTCAACCCTCCCGTTTCTCCTGGGATTCACCCGTATTTTACAGTTCTATCTCGCTATCATCCCGTAAAGGTACTTTCCAGTTTTTCCTCCCGTATTTTTAATCTTTCTACAAACGGGGCAAAATACAGAGCCAATCTTCCCTATACGCAACCCATACCCCCAAACCACCAGGGGATGTCCCTTGCTCTTAAATGTGAGTCTGTTCTGTGCTTTCATTTTATTTAGGCATGAAAACACTTTGAAATAAATATAAAACGGAGGGATTCCCTTCTTTTTCATTACAGGCACCGTTGCCTTTCCAATGCAATCCTCAAAACAGTCATGTAGCAGTGCGTGACTATCAGAAGTGCTCGTGATAAATAGATGCTGTTTCACAAATGGATTCTGTACACACGATTTGAAGTGGAGCGAAAGTCTGGGTTTTGGGCATGTGACATGAGGCATATCCCTTATTTTCACATCCCAATGTTACAGGGATGACTTTATGTGGTTGTTTTTCCTAAAACACAAAAATAATTGATCATTTTCAGCTGCAGTTATCAGCAAAATATGAACTTTTAGTATGATTTAGTGCCATTGTTGACGTTCTGTGCCTCCAATATGGCCGATTGATACAGGTTGTGAAAACACTCCATAATGCATTTTCACACTGATGTTGTGCAACAAAAACTTTTGCTCCTGTGCGATGATAAATTCACCTCTAAGGCTGCATTTACACTGCATGGTTCAAGTGACTCAATTCCGATTTTTTCTCCCATGTGGCAAAAATGGGATACGGCCCATGTATGTGTAGGCCTCAGATTCAGGCCTTGTTCATATGTAGAAATTTATCCGTGCCCTCATGTCTGCAGTGTAAGCAGGTAAATCGGATTTTTACCTGTGAATGTGAGTCGCGCATCATTAAAAACCGTAGAAAAAAAACGTAAAAATGACGTCAAGTCTGACGCTTTCCTTTTAGAACAGACTTCAGCAGAGTCCCAAACCTTAAACCTCATACACGAGGACTAAAAATCTTTTATATTGTCACGTTATATTGTCAAAAGTATTTGTGAAACTAATTTCGAGAGGATCACGTGCTTATGATTGGCACGGCTGGCCCCGCATTAACTAACGTATGATTCACCAATCAGACGATTCCTAACAGAATAAATAACCAAAGCATCATACCTTAGTCATCTTCGTCTTGAAGAATCCCCCCTTCTGCCCCCTCTCCTCCTCTCTTTCCTCTATAGGGCAGCACGGCGGCCCAGTGGCTAGCACTCTGGTTCGGGTCTTTACCCCGCCAGTTGACATTTTTGTGCGGAGTTCAAGTTCTCCCCATGCTCGCATAGGTTTTCCTCGGGTTCTCCGGTTTCCTCCCACAGTCCAAACATGAGATATAAGTAAATTGACTTAACCAAATCAGCACCATAGTCGAACTCCACCAGCAGCATAGCCTCATAGCAATCTTTAAGCAGCAAGAGGGTTCTCGAGATCTACCTGATCTCAAACTCTCCCCCGTAAACAGGAGGGAGCCCCGGGCCTAGAGGATCTTATGAGCTCAGAGATCTCTCCCGGGACAGCATGCCAAACAAGCTTTATTACAAATCATCAGTGATGTAACTGATGTGAACTCTTGAAAAACATGTAAACGAGAGAGAGAAAGAGCGAGAGAGTGCAATATCCACCACGTAACCAATATAAACTATTATAAAACTGTGGCATACGTCACGTGCATAAATCACGCCATGGACATTACATTAAGATGCCTACTGGTTTAAAAATGCATAGATTAAAAGAAGATGCCAAAATGAGAAATTTTCTGTCATAAACTATAGTAAAACAACTTGTCAAAAAGATTTTTTGAAAAAACAAACCCCTGTGAACACATCAAATACAGGAATGGAGAAAAGAGTGCTCTTTTATTATCAGCTGTAGGTCAGCAACCACACTTTTTTCCTGGCCATTGCGCCTTTGCCGTGTGCTATGTAAAAACAGACAATAGGATACGAGTCACTTTTAAAAGATAATGTAAGCAGGTCAGCAAAAAAAAATCGGATATAGTCACACGATTGAAATTGACCATCAAGATCTGCAGTGTAAATGCAACCTAAGAGTCACTTTAACGTCACCACAATGCAATAAAAAGCAGGGTGTATCTTTACAGATTACTGATCAATTGTAATCATGGCCATTTACATGCTATATGTCTTTTACATTGATTCATAACAACGAGGCTAGTCAGCACTTAAAAGCTACTGAAATGAAACACATTTATTCCAATCCATTAAACCCATTACTGCAACACGAGATAAGTTTTCTGTGCTATCACACGTGCACAGGTATATAAGATCTAATGCAAACTCTATGATGTCACAAACTGCAGTATTGAGTATGAATGTTCATCCAATTATATATCAGAACATCAATTGCCTGTCATTTTCTGTACGAATGTTATTGCAGGTTGTCAGATAGAACTTAAACAAGGACACAGGACCATTGATTATCTATCTCCTCAAGTGGATCGCATGTGCGTTAAATGGCACAGCTGTCGCACAACAGTCAATAAATCAAAGCCTTTGACAAAACATCTTGAAGACTGGAGAGGAAATGAGTTGATTAGATCATTAATATTGAACATTTCAGAATACTGTCTTGTGCATTCTAATTATGCTTTACTGAAAAATCACCTCACAATGAATGTGCTTTAGTGAGATCGGTTCATAAACAAGCAAATAGCGAGTGTCAAGCAGCCCGGAGACACAGAGAATAAATTGAATCTGTCCCTTAAGCATGAAACACACCAAGCTGGCGTCAGAAAACTAGCAGCAATGAAAACTGTATTGTCGATATTTGTCAGCTGCATCTGGACCAAAATCTGATATATATATCACCTCGTGTTTGTGTGGGTTTCCTCCTGGTGCTCTGGTTTCCCCCACAGTCCAAAGACATGTGCTATAGGTCAATTGAATAAACTAAATTGGCCGTAGAGTATGCGTGTGAATGTGAGGGTGTATGGGTGTTTTCCAATACTGGGTCGCAGCTGGAAGGGTAACTGCTGCATAAAACATGCTGGAATAGTTGGTGGTTCATTCCACTGTGGCGACCCCTGATAAATAAAGGGACTAAGCCAAAGGAAAATGAATGAATGAATTAATAATTGATATTTTTATACTGTTAGCTGAAAGTTGAGGCAAGAAACCAAACAATGTGCAGAATATCTCATTATGCTTTAAAAACAGGTAGTCTATACTTGAGGAAAAGGCCTGAAATATACTAAACAGAGCTAGCAGGGGAAATGAAGCAGCACACTCTACCCCAACCCTGGTCTGTGAGTCTCCTCAGCACAACACAACCTGTCTGGTGCTAAAGGCTGCAGGATGAGAGATGATGCTGGCATGGGACCTGCTTCCGCTGTTTTCAGAGACTGTGAAATCCTGAATGGCAGTGACAGAGGCAATGAGCCTGTTGCTGCGGTAACAGGGCAGCCTCTGAAAAGAAGACTGACAGCTCACTCAATGCAGGCATAGACCCTGCGTTCTCTTCAGACACATTGGCATTTCAGCCAGAAGAGAAGAAAGCAAAAACCTTTAAGATACAAATTTGGAAAACATTTCTCGAAGCATACAGTATCAGATCAAAGCTTCCCTAATTAAAGCAAGTTCATAAATTTGGGTTTTATTGAATGTTTTAGCCACTAGACAGGGGAATATATATATATATATATATGGATGATGTGTACTGCACTGCACAGGATTTTGTCAAGTCAGATACTTTCTAGAATGAGAATGTTCCTTTCACCAGTAGGTATAGAGTGCATTAGAAGTACCCGCCCACTTCTTCAGCCCCAGATAATTAGCCATTCACAGTACTCTTTTGGTACATCTTCCTTGCTCTGCATTATGGGTAATGTAGTTTTCATCAATTACTCCACTGTTAGACTCGACTGTTAAAAGATAAGTTGAAATAATAAAAAACAGACAGGATCAACAAAAGTATATTTCATCAATACATTTTCCATAAGATTAGATTACTGCTTTAGCAGCAGTATTAATGGGTGTGCCATTCTCACTCCGGATTCCACAAAAAGTCTGTGTGAGTGTGTGTGTGTGTGTGGTGCAGAATGAGTCATCAGTATTTTTCACCTCATTTCTCCATGTTTAGATGTTAAAACCTGCACAAGCAAGACACCTAAAACCTAAATGTGCGTTTGTGTCAGTGTGTATACCTTGTATTCATCATGTAGTGAGGACCAAATGTATATCTTGTATACATGTATATCAAGTACATCTTGACAGTTTTTGTTTCCCATGAGGAAAAACAGCACAAAAATGACACAGTATGTGTATGTGTATTTTAAAAATGTAAAAAATCTTAGATATAGAATGATAGCATATACAGTCTCTATAATATAAAAATCATTATGAGTCTGACTAAGAGAAGCCCCCATAAAGATAGCTGCACAAGGGTGTTTGAATATGTGTGTGTGTGTGTGTGTGTACTTGTTTATGTGGTTATACAAAATTGTATAATGACATGGGTATGACCATGGTGTTATTTTGTAAAGGTGAGTTATAAGGACATGCCTTGTGTCTTTATAATTCAAAACACTTAAAGATCATACTTAACAGGTCTTTTCACATTCAAAAATTGCCACATGTTTCCTGTAAGAGTTTAGGGCAATATAATAAGCAAATACATTACCTATGGAGTGTCCTCATAAACCATATACAGATATATGAGTGTGTGTGTGTGTGCCTGTGTATTTGTGTATGTGTGTGTGTGTAGGATTTGTGTTTTTATTTGCTTTCTTTACTGTTTTGATGAAGCAAAAACAGGGGCAACATGGTGGCTCATTGCTTAGCACTGTCGCCTCACAGCAAGAAGATTGCTGGCTCGAGTCCTGGCTGGGTCAGTTGGCATTTCTGTTTGCAGGTTCTTCCCATGTTTGTGCAGGTTTCCTCCGGGTGCTCCAGTTTCCCCACACAGTCCAAAGACATGCGCTATAGGTGAATTGGGTAAGCTAAATTGGCCGTAGTGTGTGTGTGTGTGTTTATGAGTGTATATGTGTTTCCCAGTACTGGGTTGCAGCTGGAAGGGCATCCACTTTGTAAAACATATGCTGGATAAGTTGGTGGTTTATTCCACTGTGGCGACCCCTGATGAATTAAGAGACTAAGCTGAAAGGAAATGAATGAAATTTCCATAAGTTTAGATTACTGCTTTACCAGCATTATTAGTGGGTTTGCCATTCTCACTCCTGATTGCCCAAAAGGTCTCTATGTGTGTGTCTGTGGTGCTGAATGAGTCATCAGTAGGCCCACATGGAATCTGCGCGCGCAGAATTCCACAGATTTTCCGTAGATTTTTAACCCATCATTATTTCTGTTTATTTACTTGTGTAAATGTGTGTAAATCTATATTTATTCAGTTTTTAAATTAATTTCAGTAATATTATTGACTAATATGAAACTGTTCATGTGATTTATGTACAATGCAGTTTGTACAGTAATATTTTCTGTATTTTAGTAGATATATTATATGAGAGACTTGCTTTGTTTACCAAATAAAGTGGAATCTAATTGGATTTGCACTTTAAACATTACATACAAGTTAAAAAGATATTTTTTATTTCATATATTAAGTTTTTAGTTATGATACTCCGCAGAAATCCACAGATTTTTAGCAAAATTCTCAGCAGAAATAGCAAAAAATGTCCCCAGATTCCGTCTGGCCCTAGTCATCAGTACACATACAGCACATATACAGTCTGTACAGTATAAAAATCATTATGAGTTCAGCTATGGGAAGTCCCCATAAAGATAGCTGCACATGTGTGTGCGTATATGTACTTGTTTATGTGGTTTATACAAAATTGTATAATGACATGGGTATGATCATGGTGTTGTTTTGCTAAGGTGGTTTATGAGGACATGCCTTGTGTCTTCATAATTCAAAACACTTTTAAAAAAAAATCATACTTAACAGGTCTTTTTACATTCACAATTTGCCACAGGTTTCATCTGAGGATTGAGTTTAGGGGTAGAGCAATGTATTAAATACATTCCGGCTATGGAGTGTCCTCATAGACTAAATATACAGGAATGAGTGTTTATGTATATGTAGGATTGGTGTTTTTCTTTACTGTGTTGATCAAACCAAAAAAGCTACAGTCATTTTACAAGGTTAGAATCTCCTCTGAGCACAAACCCTTCCTTGTGAGATTTTTTTCATGGATGTGAGGTAATAATTCAGAGTTGCGTGTGACCCTCCCCCTCTGTTGCTCCATCCACATACCACCATTTTGCTGCTGAGGCTGTTCCTCATGAATTAATGAGCCTTGCAGTACAGCAGCAGCAGCGAGGCCACAATATGCTGCAATGACTCTTAGAGTCCTGCCGCAGCCTGACAGCAATTCAGCTCTACTACAAATTCAGTCCTGCATTTCCATTAACAAACTTGAACCCCAACAACATAAGCAAACTCGCTGGTTTGTCACAGGACTGAATTTAACCTTAATTATTAAATGCACTTGACATTTCTATCTGAAGGTGTGTTACGTTTGAAGAAAGGTCAAGGAGGATAATGATTTGTTTAGGCTTTTTCATGTGCTCGTTGGTCAGATGCTCATATGAGTGTAAAAACTAGATGATATTTGTGAAACTAAGGATCCGAGCTCTTAGTGGTATATTTTTTTAACAGTTCCAAACATAATTGTTTGTATACTGTATATGCACACACACATATAATGACTATAGATTATTATCATACCCCTTTGAAATAATTACTTTGTCATACAGCCTGGAATCAAATCACTTTCCAAATAACTTTTCCAGCCTTTGAAATGTTTTTGTAGCCTTCTCCTAACCCATAGGTCTCAAACTCAATTCCTAGAGGGTCGCCACTTTGCACAGTTTTGCCTCAACCCTCATCAAACACAGCTTAAGCTCTTTTGAACAACTTAGTTATTTGGATCAGCTGTGTTTGATCAGAGTTGGAGCAAAACTGTGCAGAGCTGCGGCCCACCAGGAATTGAGTTTGAGACCTATGTCCTAACCTGTGCCTTTATCTTTTGAAAAGGTCTATTGAAAGCAGGGTGTAATATGAGTAAAGTTGAAGATTTTCACAGGGTATAACGATTTTCTTTAGGACTTAAAGTACTGTGATAGTTTACCAAAAACATGACGATTCTGTCATCGTTTATTCAGTTACATCCATCAAAATATACATGACTTTCTTTATTTTTGAAGAACGTTGGTGTTGTTGGTAAGAGTTTTAGTTCCTTCACTGTAGCTCAGTTCAGTACAGTACAGTAGGTGTAAGGTGATAGTAGCTGCAGTACTGCTCTTGCTTGTCACATTGCTATTAAAGTTTAATGTAATCAGAGTGGCACGACTGGCAGTGAATGGCCTTAGACCCAGGCATGCATCAGAGATGAGACTGATAATATGGAGTAATCCAGGAAAAGGTAGAGCAGGGGAAAAATGAGCCCATGTCTCCTCTTTCACTCTCGCTGTTCCTCTTTAACGCTGACTTACGTTCAGTGCCTCCTTTCAGTGTTACAAGGTTGTTTTGACCCTGCGCTATTCACTCTGGCATAAGCTTTCCACCGCATCTATCTATTCATGTTCATCTATCTATCTATCTATCTGTCTATCTGTCTATCTGTCTATCTATCTATCTATCTATCTATCTATCTATCTATCTATCTATCTATCTATCTATCTACATTGCAAAATTGTTGCAAACAATCTATTTTGCTGTCTAAATTCTAAAATCTGTCTTTATCTACAAGGTAAAAAAATCTATGAAATATTATGTAAAAATGGCAGTTGCTGTTGCAACTATTTTACTGTTCAAAATAATAAAAACCTTAAAAAGAAATGTATCAATTTACGGTAAAATACTGTATTTAAATAATTTATAGAGTTAACACCACAATGCTTTGAAGTAGTAACATCTACATAGTGTACCTTTGGTAAGATACATAAAACCACAACAATAAACGTTTTTCATCAACATTAGATGCAGTATAAAACTACTGTACATGACTGATGAGAAAAAAACTCTAAAAGAACCATAGCAATGTCAACAAAACAATGTAACAAAAACTAAAGTGTTGTGCAGGGAATTCTGGGAAAGTCAATTTATGGTAATTCAGTATATATGAAAGAAACTTACTGTTAACCATGTTATATATATTTTTTTACTGTTAAAATCACTGCCATTATTACAGTGATAATGAGGACATAGAGACACATAGAGAAAGGTTTTACAGATACACCATTATATAGAGTTGAAGTCAGAGTTATTAAATCCCCTTAATTATTAGCCCCCCTGTTTATTTTTCCCCTAATTTCTGTTTAAGAGATTTTTTCAACACATTTCTAAACATTGTTTTAAAAACAGTTTTAATAACTCATTTCTAATAACTGATTTATTTTATCTTTGCCATGATGACAGTAAATAATATTTACAAGACATTTGTCAAGACACTTCTATACAGCTTAAAGTGACATTTAAAGGCTTAACTAGGTTAATTGGGTCAACTAGGCAAGTTAAGGTAATTAGGCAAGTTATTGTATAACGATGGTTTGTTCTGTAGACTATCGGGAAAAAAATAGCTTAAAGGGGCTAATAATTTGACCTAAAATGGTTTTTAAAATGAAATGACATTAAAAACTTATTTTATTGTAGCCGAAATAAAACAAATAAGACTTTCTCCAGAAGAAAAAATATTATCAGACATACTGTGAAAATGTCCTTGCTCTGTTAAACATCATTTAAAAAAGAAAAAAAACTCAAAGGGGGGCTAATAATTCTACGCTAAATATATATATAGTATTATGTATTTATATAGTATTGTTTATATTAAATAAAAATGTGTCAATAGTAATTGCATCGTCATTTTTAACAGTAATGGCAATTCTGCTTACTAAAAGCAAGTTCTACCTAAAAATATTTACACTAAATTATATGTAAATTGTATATACATATGCATAAATAAAACAAAAATAAATAGGCAGGAGAACTGCCAGACTGGTTCCAGCTGATAGAAAGGCATCAGTAACTCAAATAACCACTCATTACAACCAAGGTATGCAGAAGAGCATCTCTGAAGGCATAACACGTCGAACCTTCAGGTGGATGGGCTACAGCAGCAGAAGAACACACTGGGTGCCACACCTGTTAGCTAACAACAGAAAACTGAGGCTACAATTCACACAGGCTCACCAAAATTGGACAATAGCGATTGAAAAATGATTGAAAAAATGCTTCCTGGTATGATGAGACTAAATTTTTGCTGCGGTATTTGGATGGTAGGGTCAGAATTTTGTGTAAAGCATCTGTTTTGTGAGAGGAGCTTTTCATATGATATGTAAGTGACCCATACAGCTTTATTGTAGACATTTCCTCGAGCGATTGAAAAAAAGATTGAAAAAATGCTTCCTGGTATGATGAGACTAAATTTTTGCTGCGGTATTTGGATGGTAGGGTCAGAATTTGGCGTCAACAACTTGAAAACATCGGTCCATCCTGCCTTGTATCAATGGTTCAGGCTGGTGGTGGTGATATAATGGTGTGTGGATAATTTCTTAGCACACTTTGGGTCCATTAGTACCAACTGAGCATTGTTGGTACACAGCCTACCTGAGTATTGTTGCTGACAATGTCCATCCCTTTATGACCACAGTGTACCCATCTTCTGATGGCTACTTCTAGCAGGATAACGCACCATGTCATAAAGCGCGAATCATCTCAGACTGGTTTCTTGAACATGACAATGAGTTCACTGTACTCAAATGGCCTCCACAGTCACCATATCTCAATCCAATAGAGCACCTTTGGGATGTGGTGGAATGGGAAATTTGCATCATGGATGTGCATCCAACAAATCTGCAGCAACTGCGTGATGCTCTCATGTCAATACGACCAAAATCTCTGAGGAATATTTCCATTACCTTGTTAAATCTATGCCATGAAGAATTAAGGCATCTGAAACCAAAAGAGGGTCCCACCCGGTACTAGTAAGGTGTACCTAATCAAGGTGAGTGTATGCATTAAATATATGTATTATGTATTATTTATGTAAATAATTATTTTGGCTACTGAAGGAAATGTTAGTATATAGAAAAAGCAAATGGTCTGATCATATAAACAAATACTTTACACTTTACATTAACTGGTCCAGTGTTAAGGTTGTACAAGGACGCTTTTCATCCTCCTTCCTCTGCAGTGGAGCAGTGTGTGTGTGTGAGAGAGACAGAAGAAAGCAGAAGAGGATAAAGGAAGGACAGCTGAAGTGTAAAAGTCATAACAGGAGTGTCAGAAGCCCAGGTGCACCATGGGAGACTGCAGCACTGCAGTAGAGACCGCAGCACCTCCTCCTCCTGTCTTAAACGCACACGCATGCATTCAGCTGATCAGCCTCACACATTCACAAAACGTCAGTGAAGGAGGAGTCCTAAAGGCACGTGGAGCAGGCATGAGTGGACAGAAACACTCTCCTAATGTACAATCCCACACGAGATGTTAAATCATTCATAACTCTAGTCAGGCTGTGCTTAATTGCTGTTTCTATCTTCTGCTCGGAAGAAAAAAGCCCTGCAGGGCCTCAAGCCATACAGCAAATAGAGCTATCAGACATAAAACTGAATGAAGAAGAGAGAGCCTTTTGCTCCGTTCCAAATCCTAGCGAGCTTTCTTAGGACTGTGACAAGCTCTTGGAAGAAAAGTCATCAGAAATATAGACTAATTATTATTTTATTCAGGATTTTATTAATGGACTTCTTTGAGGAGTACTAAAAATGTAAAAAAAAAACAACAACATTTTTAAAGAGAACTACCCCTTTAAATCTGATGTCACATATTCATGTTCATAATAAAATATCATGAACGTATAGCCTTTACAGTATATTACTCAAATCTCACATAAAGTGATTCATGCTTTATCAATCATTATTGGTGTCTGGGAAAAGTGAAAGATTTTTCAGGTAGACACTCTGGACCTTCACCTCTCCTCGTCTGATCCAGTTCCATCTCTCCATGTCTTTAAATCGTAGAGAGGTGAGAGTGAGCGCAGCTGAATGAGGATAATTACAGTCAGCACACAATTGCTCCCCGTGTCCCTGAAACACTTCAGCAAGCCTTTGTAAAAGCATGTTGTCAACGGTGCTTTGAAATCCTCTGCATTCGCATGGCTGTGTTGCAGACACAGCTGTCAGATGAGAGAGTTTTGAGGAGAAGAACACATGATGGCATTGTCACACACAGACTGTTGATGTGGGCATGAAAGCCATAGAACTGTGTTCTCTTCTCTGTTAAGGTGATGCCAACAGGGGCAGAAGGAGAAACAGAGATCACAGAAAATCAGGCAGGTGGCAAACCAAACAATTACGCTGTGTAGTTTAAGTTTTCATGGTTCATTTGGTATGAACTACAAATCCTATATACAGAATATTGCTTGGTCATTTGGGCATTGTCATTTTTGAAAACTAAATAAATAAATAAGCTTTTAATGCTTTATAATTTGCCACAGAATTTGCCAAACATCCAAAAACAATGGTGTGAACACAATCACTGTGTGCAAACATGATAGTATTTTTATCAGGTGAGAACATACCGTATAAAGAGCTTATATAATGCATAAAGATGTCAAAACAGTGCCAATTTCTCTATTTCACACACAAAAGAAGATTAACCCTGGTTCAAAACACACTGTAAATAGGGTTGGGCTATGTCGACCAATTTGGGATTGTACGATGTCTAATGTGAAACATCGTGATGGATGATGGCATCGTCGCCGTAGGCTTCGAATAAATTATTTATGAATGAATTAATTCATAACAAATTAATTCTTTGTAGCCTAACTACCTGACCCACATAGTCTGTTTTAACCATAACCAAATCATAAATAAAGATAAGTTACACACAAATTTCCAGCTGTCAATCATTTTTTCCGCAGGACTCTGGCATGAATAGGCAGAGTGATCTGTGTTGTTATAATGGCGTCAACATACTTGGTTGGTAAAAAAGGTGCACAACCAACAGTATCTGAGGTTTTCACTAAAATTACTAAGTACAGGCGTGAGAGCGAAAGATTAAAGCAGTGTACTGACGCTGTGACACGTTACCTGATAGATTCAAAAGGCCGAAGAGTCGTTAGACAGAGACAAGATTCATTAAATATCACGTATAACAAGTATAATGAGACGCGATCCAGTGGTACATCCTTGATAAACTGTCCGACGTGCACTGCTCTCTGGGCTTTTGTGCTCAAAGCACCCGCTGACTGCTGGAGAGCATGACAGAGTGTGTGTGTGTGTGTGTGTGTGTGTGTGTGGTCAGGTGATGTGCATTTTCAGCGATACAGTGTGGAAGGAGGGCTTTTCAGAAATGCTAGATGAAACGCCAGTGTGGACGTGGATCGTTTTCGTTCTAAAATGGCATTTTAAAACTAAGACGTATTAGTGTAAACGAGGCCATGTGGGTTGATGCTGTGACGGGGGCGGGGTTGAGGATCGTGATGCCGGCTCAGCATCATGATGTCGGTCGGCCATCGGCGATGGACGATGGCATCATCTATTGACCCAACCATAACTATAAGAAACCCTAAGTTGTTGTTTTTTGATGCATTAAAGATGCATTAAATTCACAAGTGTCAGAAAATACATTTATAATTATTCCATGATCTCTTGAAATTCAATATTCGAATTGGCTGGAAGGTGGCTTAAAAACATTAAGGGCTCTATTTTGATGATCCATGCGCAAAGTGCAATGCGCAGGGCGCAAACACATTAAGGGCATGTCAGAATCCCCTTTTGCTATTTTAAGGACAGAAAAATCCTCTTTGCACCATGGCACATGGCCTAACAGGGTTGAGCTTATTCTCTTAATGAGTATAGGTGTGTTTTGAGAATAAACCAATCAGAGTCTCATCTCCCATTCCCTTTAAGAGCCAGTTGCGTCTTGCCATGGTGCATTTGCTATTTACATGGCGGACTTTATAAGTGGAAAAACTCAACCCTTCACTAGCATAAAATCAGTTAAACAGAGCATCTACAGCATGAGAATGAGAGATTAACCTCCTCCTAATTTACTTCACTTTCACTCTCATGGTTAGGGAAACGTGTTGTATGCACAGACATCCTTTAGCCTTTACATAATTAATTTTGTTTGTTAAGCGCAAAGATTTGTTTCAAAACTATTTCTAAATTCAGTTCTAATTTCCAGCAAACGAATAAATGAACAATAATAACGAAGTGTGTTCAAACAACTGAGTAATATCCAAACACACATGCTATGCTCCATATGGTCTAAAACCTGACAGGTGGGCAAATCTAAGCTTGTTTTTAATAAAACAAATATACATATGCAATAAATACTACTAATACTAATCATGACATTATACAAAAGCAAAATGTTATAAATAAACTGAAAAAGCCCCCCGAGATGAAGAAGGCATGGAAGTATGGTTTTTATATTTATGTAGGCTAGAAAATAATATGTTTTGTAATATTTTTATCCTTTAATTCTTTTTCATATGTAAAGATATTTGCGTATTGCTGTACATCCTGTCTGTATTAAGCAATGTGTAAGCGAGGCGTCTATTTAAACTGTCTATTTAAGTTCCTCAAAATAACAACGCGCCAGCAATGCGTCTCAACACGCCTCCTTTTTTAGACCATAACACCTATGGGCGCACATATGAGCGCAAATGCATTTGCTATTTAAACAACGTGGTGCAAAATGTCAAAACGACTCTTGCGCCAAGCTGAAACTAGCAAACAACAATTGCGTCGTGCCTTACGCCGTATTGCGCCGGGTGTATGATAGGGCCCTTAATGTCACATTAACGTCACTGTAGATTTTGGTCAAATAAAAGCAGTCTTACTGAGTTTCTCGCAAAAAGATTTGTAAAAATCTCTCCAACCTCAAGTTTTACGATAGCCTTGTGTAGGTTTTAATTTCATTTTCACACAGACAGAAGACATCATTCACACAGGCTGTGAACATAAATGAAGGTGCACGGGGCAGCCAATCAAGTCAGGCATTTTAATAGGTGGATGTTCAGAAGGAAGGCATTTTTGACAGTTATGGATTGTGGGTAATAAATAGCCTAGAAGACATAGATTGAAGACATGAAGGAAATTAAATTGGAGGGCAGTGGAAGTGATAGTTAGAATTACATTGAAAATAAGGAAGCAAACACATTAGGGCATGATTGATTAATGATGTTTTTAAAGAAGTTCTGTGGAAAAATTTTCAGGTATGTATCCAGCCCAGGCTCATTGGAAATACGTGCCTCAGCCTACATGTTTTCAAAATGTAAAATATGTTGCTCTGTGTATGTTTTGTCGCACGTTTCAAATGACAAATCAACTACAGGGCGCTGTCTACATTTTAGTGAATACTACATTTTGTTGTATGTTTTAGATACACATCCTTCTTGTACACAAGTATGAGAAGACAGCTTGTTGTACAGATCATGTAGACCAACTGACCTAAACCCAACCAATAGTGTTTTCAAAAGCAAACTTTAAAGAAAAGTGAACTGCCACCATAGTTTTACCTTTATTTATCATTGTTTATCACAGCCTGAAACTGGCAGCACTAAATATCCCTCAAAACACTGAAAACGTATACATTTTATTAAATTAGATGGAAATTTGAAGCATGTATTACCAAACTACTATCGAAAAAAGTTGACCCCATCATCAATGTATAATTCGCACACTGCCTCTAAACATCATTAGTGTAAAAAGGAACAAAAGTAGTTTTGTCATACTCCCTGTAACATTCATTTGACCTAGAAACTGCAGTCAAACGTATGTTTAAGTATGTTTTTCTGTTTCCCAATAATGAATAAACTGAAGCACAATTTTCCAATGAGCTTTTGTTGCAGCAGAAGATATCATAACATACAAATTAAAAGATACTTTTTGGGGCTGTTTGCAGATTGTCGGGGAATCGACAGTTTTAACCCAAAAATGACTGGTGTGTCAGATGAAGAAGACTCTGAGTTTACTGAAGATTTGCAGATTCATTAAGCAGAAGCCAGCTTTAACACACACAAAGAGTTCTTAGAACACTCTGCTTACAATCTCAAATCAACAACAAAAATACTCTAAAGCAGGGGTTTTCAAACTTTTAGGACACCACACAAAGATCATTCACATATTACTTGCTGCATTTAAAGTGCGTTAACAAAGCCCTGACGGTGTGGTTGAGTCGAACATTGAGTATGTTTACATGGGCAACAATACTTTAATACGATTTTAGTATGATTAAGACAATACTCTGATTAAGAGTCTACCATGTAAACAGCGATTTTTGATTACCTTAATCCGACTAAAGTCATAGCTGAACTAAACAGAAATGGAATTAAGACGTGGAGTATGCATATATTAGTGGCATTTTTTAAGTAAACACAGCAATCAAACTATTCCCGTCATGTAGGACTTTTCGCCGCATTTTGTGACAAGATCCCCACACACACACACACACATCACGAAATGCAGACGTTTTTTTTCTTTCATTTCAACGTGTGGTATCAATAAAAGCAACACTCTTCCACCAGTCCTTCATATTCGCATCAAATACCCCAGTTTGTCATGGAGGCATGAATGTAATGTTTATGAGTGAACGTTAAACTGCCGAACTGCAGTTAAAGTCGAGAAATTGAAGATGAAACACCCAAAATTACATGAGACTCATTCACAAAACACGTTTCTTGTAAAGTAGGTGTTTATATCTGCATGTAGCCTAAAAAAAGGAATATTTGACACATAATTTGTTTAGTTTGACCTACATTAACCTTTAAAATAGTCACTAAATATCCCTCAAAACACTGAAAACGTATACATTTGATTAATAAATTAGATGGAAATTTGAAGCATGTATTTCCAAACTACTATCAAAAAAAGTTGACCATCCGATCATCAATGTATAATTCGATCCTCACACACACACATCACGAAATGCAGACGTTTTTTTTCTTTCATTTTAACGTGTGGTATCAATAAAAGCAACACTCTTCCACCAGTCCTTCATATTCGCATCAAATACCCCAGTTTGTCATGGGGGCATGAATGAAATGTTTATGAGTGAAAGTTAAACTGCCGAACTGCAGTTAAAGTCGAGAAATTGAAGATGAAACACCCAAAATTACATGAGACTCTGCAGACGTGAATAGCCTGGTGACGCAACATTCAAAAAGCACTTCATGTAGCTATATTATTGTCTTATTCAGATTAAGGCAAATAACTATTACTAATGTCCATAAAAACTTAGTCAGTAGTCTTCAAAGTAAGTGAAAGATTCAAGTGGGCATCCTGCTGATTTGATTCAGAAGGGCACTTTTTTGTCAGATGGCTCACCGGTTTGACTTTCATTAATTCACCATCATTAGTTTTAAAAAGCACCCGCTCCATTTTATTTCTATGTATTTTACTGAAACGCATTAACTCTACAGGTGCCTGATAGTTAGCTGTGGAGCTAACGTTAATCATATTATTCCTTCTAGTGAACGCATAAAAATCATCATCATAATTTACTCGAGTGCACACCTCAATGTCTCGAACCCCCCTTAATAGGTGCTGGCTCCCCCCTGGTGGGGCAAGCCCCACAGTTTGAAAACCCCTGCTCTAACGTATGTCAATAACTCCGTCATTAATATTTAGGTGTTTTAACATGATTGGTTAAAACACAGATAGACTCGGATAGAAAATGTCCTCAGAAAATGTGCTCAGGAGGATCAGAAGTGAAATTCAACTCGTCTTTATGTCTCCAACGATGAAGAGCACACACACACATACACAAAGAATACTTATCTACTTCAAGGATGTCTTGCTCTCTTGCAGACATCTTATCAGAATGGTACAATAAAATCTCTCCACTGGCAGCTTTTCATCTTTCATACAGTAGAATCTTAAAATTATTTAATCTTTAACACACAGTAAAATTCACATCAAGTGACAGCTGTTCAAGTAGCATCAAACATCCGGTTGCACATGATCTCGAAAATGGGCCTGAAGATCCAAAGGAAAATAAGTTACAGAAAAAGCTTGTACTTTTTGAAAAATGTTTTACTGTGAAGAGGGCTGACACTTTATTAATAATCATAAAGACATAAGAAAGGATATGTGTTACTCCATCCTGGAGCGGACATCCACCAGAAAATCTACGCATTCAAGATGATCTGTTTTTAGCATTGGTTAGTATTCCTGTGGTTTGCTGTTTGGCATTGAGCTCAAAGCTCTTTGAGTACAGAGATGAAGGACAGGGGTATTACACATCATTATATAACATGCTTATGGATGTGAAATTCACAGCATGATTGGCCGAGAGAGGCGAATGGGGAGAAAGACAGAATAAGTAAGAGATGAAGGCAAGCTTTACACGTCATGTCCTCTGATGTGGAAGAAACCAGCTCAATATGAAACAAACCCCAAAAGGTGTACAATACTGCTTTAAGGATGTGTGTGTAAAGCTTTCTTTTGTATAACTGGTCTACAAATGTGCTAATATCTAAATTCTATATATCTTTTTTTATATATATATTTATTTTTGGCCTTTTTTAAGTAGATAGGACAGTATTTTAGACAGGAAGAGACAGGGGGTAAGGATGGGAAATGTCCTCGAGCCAGGATTCGAACTCGGGATGCCCTAAAGTGCTACTGCACCATATGCCGACTAAATTCTATACATCTATATTTCTAAACTGAATATTATTGTCATTGCATTGTCAGTAAATAACTTGCCAATATTATAATTTCATTCTATTGAGGTCTCTGTAATACTAGTCCTGATTGGTCAATCATGCCATACAGCAGTTTATCCCGTTTTACAGCTCATCCAAGTAACTGAAGCTGACACTATACACTTAAAAAACATTGTATTGGTGAAATAATAGAATAATAGCACACAAATCAATATTTTGTGTACAATCAAATCTCTTTCCAGTACTGACACATGATGCAAATATTTACCAGTTATTTTATAAGATCTCTGTTTACTTACTGCTAACTTACTTACTACTCCAGTAACAATAAACCTGTCTGCAACATGCTTCAACATCCAACAACATTTCAGTCCTTTACAACTATAGGAAAACTTATATATAGCAATAAAGTGCAACATTTGTTTTTGCGCTTTGGCATTAATTTTCTTTAAAGGGAAAAGGGATTAATAGTAATAATTAAAAATATTATACATTTTTTAAGATCTAATAAATCTTTAAATGCATTCCTGTTGTGAGCTTTGAAGTTATTAATCAAGTGTATTTAGTTTTTTTATATGTTTATATTGATTCAGCTTACTTTAAAAACAATTATGCTTCATTTGTGACTGTACAGCTTCATTATACATGAGTACAGTCATTCCACCAATAAAAGAGTTGCAGTGAGCAAAGTGCACCAAAAAAGCTCTTTAGCTCTGCCCTTAAAGGGGTGGTCCACTGCGATATCATATTTTAAACTTTAGTTGATGTGTAATGTAGCTGTGTGAACATAAACAACATCTCTGAATGTAATACATTCAAAGTTCAATGCAAAGGGAGACATTAGCTTTTACAGACTTAGCTTAACGAAGCCTACAGCGAACTAAGTTTAGGGACTACAAAAAAATACATCCGGGTAAGTGAGATCACAAGTGCTTGAGGTTACGCACATTCCCCATGTGCAGCAAAGGGGTGTGGCCAGAGGTGCTGTAATGTTATGGCAGAGAAAGCTAAAATGCTGTGCACACGCTGCTATTTCCACAGAGCTTCTTTTGTTTCTGTATTTAGGCTTCCAAAGGACAAGACACTTGAAGAAGTGCTTACAGTTTCATTTTAATTATGTTCCAGAGAATTATACAAATATATAGCTAGCATTTGACAAAGGAGAGCTTCCAGAATCTCTCAGTTCAGTACTGTATTCGGCTAAAAACTCCTCAAAGAAGGAGCAGCTCCAGCTATAATAGACGAAGCTGTGGATTGTGAGCCACAACCTGTCAGTATTTATATTTGTTAAAATTGATCTTACATGCACAGTTTCTAGTGTTAACGGAATGCTGTAGCAAGGAGGTAAACAAAGATGTAAACAACGGGAAATGCTGTTTGACACCATTAACAATTTAGTTACAAATTCATATTTATCCGTCAAACCCCTGTAAACAGCCACAATTGTCAGCAGTGCTGCAGTATCTCTCTATGCGCCCGATTTCAGTGATTTCTACATCTCAAATAACAAACTCGCAAAAGATATGTGAACGTTTCATTTTACTTACATATGCTTATAACCCGAATATAAGTGAAAGACACTTGCCAGATTTTATTTTAGAGAGCATGAGGTTCAGCTGTGTTTTCTGTCTGATTCAAGCTCACGCTAATATGGCTAACAGCTACACACCAGAGGAACAGCCAGTGCTTGTAGGGGCGTGACCATAGGCGTGATGCTTTTCCTGGTGACGTGGAGCCGATGCACGAATCACAGCACATTATGTTAGCTGACCAATTAGAGCCTCTTGAGATGGGCCTTTTGGAGGAACTAGGAAATATGTCGTTTTTATGATAACTTGAGTAGCTGCATATGATCTGAGTAAGATATATGGAAAACTAACACGTTTTTTTTTTTTTTACAAATGAAGCATGAGCACACATTGATTTGTATCTTTTAAAACACAGCCATGTTTATATACTGATGCATATTTGGCAATTTCATAAAACAAATATTGTTTTCTAATTGGCACAAATAGCTTTGTGTGTTGACATGTAGCGCAACTGTGCATCCAAAGATCCAATCTCTATGCTTCCTGTCTTCTTGTAGAACTACTGTCCTATAACAATAAAGGCAAAAAACACTGAAAATAAACCTTAATATATATATATATATATATATATATATATATATATATATATATATATATATATATATATATATATATATATAAATAGGTTTTCATAAATTTCTTTTCTCCAAATTGAACTTCACAATGTTATGATTCACATCATAGTTGACTGGTTCAGGTTATGATCCATTACACTTTAACAAAGCCTTTTAAAAAATCCTTTGTGAAAATCTCTCTTGAAGCCAGTGCTGCTAAACAAGTGGGTAAAAATCTAAACAATTAATTCACTCTATACAGAAATAAATCCATCTAAGCAGGTCAATCAACATGACCCAGCCAAAAAGATTCTACCCTGCATGCCTTTTTAAACAACAAACCGAATCAGTTTAATGTGGCATTTTCCAGCATTGTGAGGTACGGTTGGCAGGGAGACTGCGTGGGCATCCAGTCAGTGCAGAGGCTGGGAACCATGCCTTCACTCATAATTACCCACTCCACACTGCCCGCTGTGTCCTCTCAGCTAATCAGAGAGGTGAAAGGAGCGGCATGACATCATCGCCGCTTTTGTTCTCATGGCAACAATGGAAGCAATGTTTCATTAATACAGTAGCCGCCATGGCGTTCATATGCAAATAGCTGTCTGTGAATGAACGTTCATCGCTTGGAAATGGGAAGGAGAGAGCAATTCTGCCCTCGTCTAATGATATGCAGGAGACAGCCAGAGCCCCAATGACATCTAGGCCACAGGCGCAAGGTCCAAATTTGTCTCGTAGAAATCACAGAAATCAATTACGGTGTAGGACATCGAGGGGAAAATAACTGTGCGGTCTTGAAAATGCCACACAGCCGCAGGGCAAAGCAAAAGAGGAGCAGACAGATGAAGGTGACTGGGTTTTTCACTCTCCTAATAGGCAGTTTGGGAGAGCAAGAGTTGAATGCATAAGCGCTGGTGTAGACAGAGCGTTTAAAGATGCATTAAAGGAGAAATGAGCCTTTCCCTTTCACCCACTTCAGATCAGACAAAGCCAGTGAAGCTGGAGGAGGGGAGAGAAGAGAGAGAGGAGGATAGAGAAACAGAGGAGGGGACAATGGCTGAAATGGTACCTCCTTCACAAACCGGAGAACTGAAAAATCCCAGAATGCAAACATTATAGAACATCAGAATAGAATAGAATAGAATAGAATTGAATAATTGTATATGCCATTTAAAAAATTCAAGGTCAATCAATAAGAATATTTTAACTATGCATTTATTCAATAAGTTAAATTGTTCCCTGGTAACCTACATGGCAGTTATGTGGCTTAGATAAGTTCAAAATGTATATGCTCAATTAAAACCTCAGAAATTACCACTACAATGAAAGCTTAATTTTGACCATATTTGGAATGGTAATGAATATCAATGAGTTCTGCTCTGATTCTTTGCAGCTTGTGTGAGTGCCTGCTCTCTCTTACACATACATAGCGTGATGTTATCTGAAGTAAAAAGTAGCAAAATGATACTTCAAAAAATATTTTCAGCTGAAGTGGTGGAGAAGTTTATTTTAGCTAGAAGGAGTGAGTGAGTTATCTTTTAGCCACCAGAGTAAGCTAGTTTGATCCCGAGTTGTGTTGTGGGTAAAATAAAGACTAAATTATAATTATACTGGACAAAAGGGACAGACAAATACATTTAGAGTAAAAAATACATAATAAACATCAACCTCTGCATAATGCATAAACATGCATTAAACACTTGGATTCAGCATATGAATGCATACATTTTAATGATCAGCGTACATACATCATGTACATCGTAACAGTCCCTGGTTTGTTCCAATTGCTCTGATTTTCACTGGGATTTTACACTCACAGAATTGAAATAACAAATAGATCAAATAGGAAAAAATTACATTTGAGGCTCACGGTTTGCCATTTCCGAGCGTTGAACTCTTATTATTCAGCTATACCTAGGTATTGATTTTTGATTCATGATTTTTTTTAACTCTTTTTTGGAATGAATAGGTATTGACAATGTTGATTGTTTCAAAACATATCAAATTGTATTGTATCAGTTAATATTATTTAGTGAACTTGAACACCTGCAGCTTCTCCACACTTTCAGAAATAATGACAACAAAACAGTTTTATTAAACAGTTCTATCCATTATAATAGGAGTTTGGTCACCTACCCTCTTTAGTAGTAGAAAGATAATACAGAGTTAATAAAGAGTTATTGCAAAAAATATATAATAATTACAAGATTTCAACAAAATTTTATATATTTTTTAATGTTTCATTTGATATTTACTGTTTATTAAAATTGTATTTATTATTTTCCCCAACATATTCATTTGAGCATACTAATTTTGAACTATGATCTTTATTTTTGTTAGATAAGTTCCAGTTTGGGATGTGGAACTTATCTAATGTATTTGCACAAAAATATTGTTCTAAAGTAGGGTTGCTTGATATTGGAAAAATCTGACATTGCAATATTTTGTTTTGCCGATATATATATATATATATATATATATATATATATATATATATATATATATATATATATATATATATATATATATATATATATATATATATATATATATATTCCAATATAAATATGATTTTACTTTATGATTTGAATAGCTCTATTTGGATAGATTTCATTAATTTAGATCGATTGAGATAATAAAACTATAATTTGCTTAAAATATAATAATTTACAAGCAAAAAATTATTAATAAACATTGCTTTATGGTTTTCTGTGGAGCTGATATTCAAGTATAGAAATCTGACGATCAAATGTAAAGCAAAATGGTCATCACTGTATAAATAATAATAATTTAATAATATCTTTATCTTTTAATCTTTAATAAATGATCTAATCCTGCAATGTGACTATTGCAGATACACACTGCGATATTGATGCTCAAATGATATATTGTTCAGCACTATTGTAAAGCATCCTATAGAACATATTCATTTAAAAGAGAGATCTGTGAGGGGTGTACTCCTTTATGCTGAGCACTTTACACAGATTGTTCCAAAATAGTCGAATGAGCTGATGTCTGCTGTGAGAGACTTTGCAATCGAGCAGGTCAGCTGATCTGTGATGCGGCATCATATGCATGCCTTCACACGTGACCAACGCAGACATCAGCAAACCCCACCCACTCCACTCCATCTCCAATTCACATCTCACAGCAAAACACCAGCAGTGCGATCGATAGGAATTTCAGGAGAGATGTTGTTCTTATTCAAGTGCGCCTATATCTGCTACAAACATGATATACTCTGATAAACACACAGAATAGTCTAAGCACATCACTATGACGTCACTTGCTGTGTGAGTCAGAGTGTGCGTGTATGTGTGTGTGTGTCAGTGAATTAGACAATATGTGAGTGTGTTATGTAATGCAGTGCGTTTGTTACATGCTCCATCACATCTGCAGCTGCGAGCTGTTTTTTGGTGGGTCAACATATTAAGTGCATTAAGCAAAACGTGTCTTTCTACAGCATCAAACCACATGTATGGTATGGAAAAAGACACATTACTGCAGCGCTCTCCATAAGCATTAATCATAATCCCTCTCAAGCATGATACAGAAAAACTAAGTCTTAAAACCACTTGAGATCCATTAGAAGAGGCTCTTTTGAGTGCTTAATGGTTGAACACATTAACGGTAGTCTGTTACTAAAGAGACCAACGGCCTGAAAAACATTCAGTTCCATCTGCAAGGACTTTTAATTATTGAACATTTTGCCTTTAAAAATGTTCATTTAAAGTTGGTATTATGTTATTGTTGGTAAAGATTTATGTGAGTGTTATGCTTTTGTACAGCAAAAACAATCTAAATGAAAATATTGACAATAGCCATCATTTAAAAAGGGTCTGAAATGAGAAATCTACTTTCACTTGAGGTTTTGATATATAAGAGGTCAACATGCTAAATAAATGACCTGTACATTTCAGAGCTGAAAATGTGATTTCTGAATGAAGGGTGCATTACTTCACTTTAAAAATAATTGAAGGAAACACACACTATCTACTATCTATGATTACTTACTGTATTGAACCTCAACATTCAATAACTGAAATTAAAACACACATTGCCTAAAACCAACAATCACTTTTTTACTTACAAAAAAAATAATAAAAATAAATCAGCGGCGTATATTTGAGAGCGCACAATAACTTTTGTGCACGAACAGAGAAAATTGGTGTGTGAGCTAAGAGATTCACACACTCGTATTATACAAATGCGATCTCAACTTGTAATACTGCACTCATGACAATAACAATCAAACATTTGTTATTGAAATAACAATATAGAGATGCAAAGTGCTGAACATTTTTCATTTCATCAGGGTCACGTGTAGGGAAAGTAAGTAAAAAAAAAAAAATCAATCTGAAAAATTAGATCGATTACAGGTTCTGAATGTTGAATTTCAATTACTTTTCGATTAACCACCCAGCCCTACACCAGACCCAGAAAAAAGGCCAGATCCTGGAGTCTACCCATATATGCGGTCATAGCATAACGCCACCTCCATTTGAAGGTTGTCAGTACAGTATCTGTTTCTGCAATTATGAACCAAATCAATTAAAAGAGTTATGAGCTAAAAAAATCATATTAAAACAAAACAAAAAATGAAATAAAAATTAGGAAAACAGAGATAAAAGAGCCACAATTATTAAATAATTTAGCACTCAAGAATGACATTTGCTTTTTGTTCAGACTAATTATTAAAACGAACTGAAACAACACAATTCTTGAGTTTTGCAACAACTAAATTGATTTATGTTCAATTCACTTATATCTGTAAAACTTAATAAGTTAACTTAATTCCTCAACATAGGCTCATTCTGAAAACATAGCCCTATATAAATTTTTGGAGTTCTTGAATTATGTAGCCAGAAGTACGTATGGCTGCATTTCGACTTTAAAACAAACACTACGAATGGTATGACGCAGTTCCCTTTCACGCTTACCAGCTGACCGATTACCTTTGTATGGACAACTTTCCCGCTGTTACCAGTTTGTCAAGTGGTTCACAGTGTACGTACGTCACCGCAGAGAGGAGTTGACCACGACAATGGGATTCGAGTCGGCGAAGAACGTTTCAAGAAAGCGGGTAAGACAAAAACAGAAGCCAAAAAATAAAATAAACAAGCAAATAACAGGGTGAGAATGTGGTAAAATCTGAAAACTTGGTAAAACTCAGGCTAGGGCTTTTCTTTTTCTGGATTGTTTTTAAAACAATGTTGTTGGGTTTAGGAAAGTGGGTGGGCGGGTCAATCGGTGCTTTTGAAAACACTACTGGTTGGGTTTAGGGAAGGAGGAGGGTGGGTCAGTCGATCAATCAGTCAGTCGACAGCGGCCTCTGGTGAATTTGCGCGAGAAGAGCAGGCATCAATGGCACTTGCGAGAGAAATTTGAGATATCAAAAAGCACACACAGTGGTCTATGGTGGATTCGTGGAAACAAAAATTGCAATAAAATGTAGCTCCTGTGACGTATTTGGCGCTCTCCAGAAATTTATATAGCGGCTATGTTTTCAGAATGAGCCTGGGTTGTAAATGTAATGTATATTTATGTTACATTATGTAATATACATATATTGTTATTGCTTTTATCTTAAATTTATGACATAATTTTAACATTTACTATCAGTTGAACATATCCTGTATTTAATCTTCCTTTAAAATCATGTCGTAAAGCTTTAGAATAAGCATAACTTATACATACCGTTCTAAAAAAGATCTTTTGTGATTCAGAGCAACCCCATAAACAGTAAAGTAGTGAACTTCAGCTTGAGTCTCTCAGCTGAATACACCGTTGTTTGGCGAGCGACTAGAAGGGCAGGCTCTCCACTCATGGATGGGTCTGTCACTGCAGGAGGGACAGCGCTCTAGATTTATTATTCAAGATAATTGAGCACTTTTGAAAGCCGATGCTGACCTAAATTCATTTGGCTGGTTAAAATTTAAATGGCCTCTACCATTGCCAGCCCCTGTGACCACAATAGGCTGCAGAGCAAAGGCAAAGCAGCCAATCTTTTCTAGGCGCTGAATGGAGGAGCTGGAAAATTGGTTGCGTCAAGCTGTTGCGTACAATAGCGCCTGTCTATTTTGCATGAAAGATTTGGCCATTGTGCCATGGTTGTACAGTCGCTTACCAGTATTATATTATGCAATAGTTCTCTGTAGCTATCTTTTCTTATTTATTACTCCATCCAAATGTAGAGTCTTTTAAATGTTCCAAGTAGTTCAGATTGATAGACTCTAGTGCTCTACTCAAATTAATGCAACTAAAAACTGAGCTTTCTATCTCTTCAGTGCACATTTCCCAACATATGGCTCTAAGTCAAATTCTTTAATGCTGCAAACACCCTTATGTCTGTAGTAGGTGACATTTAAAGCCACAACTCTCATTGGTTCAAGTGGTTCTGTTGGATTGGGCAGTAGAGAACAGATGGCTTCTGATTGGTTAATGTAAGTGTCAATCAATTGACTTCGATGTAATCAGGGGTGCTTTAAGGCAGATGAGCCGCAATAGATATCTTTAATCTACCTGGCTGGGATGCGCGAGTTGGAAGTAAGGGAAACAGCCAAGCCGTGGAATCCTGTTGACCTTTAGTTGAATGTCACACAACGAAACGAGGAAGAAGTGGCTTGACTATACGATAACATGGAGGTGATAAGTAATATATGACGTTGGCTTATCATGAGGATTTTCTGTGAATGCAATCAGTACTGGCAGGTTGTATGCAAAAATCATGCAAAACCTAGAACAGAAGTCACATTCAGTGCTGCAGAAATGCCAGTTAATTTACAGTTAAAATAACACGGCAGTCCTCAATAAAAAGGCTTTTATACTAGCCAAGAACATTTTTAATTATAAATAATAATATAATACTGTAAATTATTATATACTATTAAAAATTATTACAATTATTTATAAATAATCCTGAAAATAAATTATTCATATATTTGTTAAATATTTTTTTAAACTTATGCATCATTTTTTAAGTGAATAAGAATATTACTGAAATATCTTAATAATAGAGTTGACAAATAATTAATCTACTCTTACATTTTGTTCAAAGTAATGAGAGAAATATTCTGCTAGAGGAAGTGACATCACTCAGAGCAAGTCACGTGATTTTTCTATTAGTGATTTATACACTCACCGGCCACTTTATTAGGTACACCTTACTAGTATCTGGTTGTACATTTGAGTTGGTTATTTAAGTTACTGTTGCCTTTCTATTAGCTCCAACCAGTCTGGCCATTCTCACCGGCCACTTTATTAGGTACACCTTACTAATATCGGGTTGGTTATTTAAGTTACTGTTGCCTTTCTATCAGCTCCAACCAGTCTGGCCATTCTCCTCTGACCTCTGGCATCAACAAGGCATTTATGCCCTCAGAACTGCCGCTCACAGGATATTTTCTCTTTTTCAGACCATTCTCTGTAACCCTAGAGATGCGTTGTGCGTGAAAATCCCAGTAGATCAACAGTTTCTGAAATACTCAGACCAGCCCATCTGCCACTAACAACCATGCCACGTTTAAAGTCACTTAAATCACCTTTCTTCCCCATTCTGATGCTCAGTTTGAACTGCAGCAGATCGTCTTAACAATGTCTACATGCCTAAATGCATTGAGTTGCCGCTGTGTGACTGGCTGATTAGAAATTTGCGTTAACAAGCACTTGGACAGGTATATCTAATAAAGTGGCCGGTGAGTGTGTGTGTGTGTGTGTGTGTATATATATACTGTATATATATATATATATATATATATATATGAATTTATGTGTGTGTGTGTGTGTATTCTAAGGTTTCTTTAATGAATAAAGAACAGTATTAACACTAACTGTTCCCCAAACCTTACCTTACAATGGTAGTGTACTTACGCTAAGCATCTAAGTGCGGTTATATTTAAAATCACCTTTCAAACGTGTTTTGAATATAAAATAGATTTGAATAGATTTAAATAATTTCTGTCCTCATGATGGCTAAATAGTGCTGATTTAGCCTCTCCACAGAGCTTCAGAGAGGTGACTGAGAAGAAGGAGGGGAGAAATAAAGGATTAAGTGTGATGCAAATGAGACATGTGAGGAGAGGGAAGGGGTGATTTTGACAGCACCCTGTCAGGAGGGCTTGACAGACAACATGGCTGAGAAGAGAGATTTTGTTAGCTTCTAGCAGTGTAAGATAAAACAATCTTACGGAAGGACTTTGCTATTCTGCTAATGCTTTGTGAGCTCGAGGTGACAATTTATGTGATATGCCGATACAACTGCTCCTTTGCTGTGCTTTAGTATACATGCTGTGCTGTGTGTCCATCAATATAGAGTGGTTGCAGGGATGACGTAAACCCAGTTTATTAACTCACTGCTGGTTCCCTCTAAATTTTCCTACGGGGATTCATTATGGGTTTTTTCAATTAATGTAAGTTCTGGTGGTAAATGTAAGTCAACGATACTTGGAAAGCAAATCATACACTCCCATATCTAAAACTAGAATTTTAAAGATGTTGTGTTTAGTGTAAAAATGATTAGATAAAATTAGATAGCTAGTCAACTTATGCTTACCACACAACTTATTTGACTCAATTAAAAAGCGATTTTCCCCATAGGAAAATCTCAAGAGAACCAGCTGCAAATTAGTCTTCTGAGTTTTGTTGTCATCCTTGCAGCATTTAACCCATTGTTTTGCATTATATAGAAATGTAGTGGTGAAAAGCAAAACGTTCGGCCATTGACTCTCTTTGACATCAGTACTCTCAGCATTGGTCTCACCCTGTCAAAATGTGACTGCTGCACTACGATGCACTCCCTGAACCGGGGAGAAAAAAACACTTCACAGGGTTGGGGGGGGAAACACTGCCATCATGAATACTCATCAGACACAGCCTTGGGCTTCAGTCGAGACACATTCTCTCTTTTTCTGATTGAACATTTCTATCGAAGAATTTGTACAATATTTCAAAGAACATATGAAAGTGAAAGCTCTCTCTTTGTTGCCCAGTAGCTAATGCTAATATGAAGCATCGTCAAATGTGTACAAGATAATATGCTAATGCTAGGTTTAAATCAAGATGTCAAGAAAAATGTGCAGGTTATGCTAATACTAAATTCAATCCAGACATTATGAAATATGCACAATTTGTTAAGCAAATGCTAAGTGCAAATCTAGATATCATGAAATGTTTACAAGCTATTATGCTAATGCTAAACTTAAATCAGGATATCGCGGAAAGTGTACACATTGTGTTATGCTAATGCTATGTTCAAATCTACACATCTTGGCAGTGACAGATTACAATAATACCAAATTCAAATCTAACATGGTTAAACGTGTCGTACCTTCAGTGATGCCAGCAATATTGAAAAAGAGGAGGTGGCCATACTGTACATTCTGAATACTAAAGAGAAACAGGAAGTTTAGAATTGAACAAATGACAGTATAATACAATATGTAATTTCTGACAAAGCAGGAGGTAAAGGCAGCAGAAACAGTACTGAACTCCATTAGAAGTCATGCACTGTGGCGATGGCATTATCTGCTCAGCATGGATGTCTCTCCATGAGCCCACGGTTAAGCTCCTCACTGAGCTTACTGTACACAGGAGACCAAAGCTGTGTCTCCAGTAAAAACATAGCTTTAACTCTTAATAGCAACAAGCACAGAATCAAGTATATCATTTCCTTGAAACCAGGTGGCCCTCTAAATCCAGGAAATTCACAAAGTTCTCATTAGCACTGAGGTAAAGTCTGTCTATAACAGCAAAGCTTCAAAGACTGGTAAGATATTTATGCTATAGGCTGTTATAGAAAATGTCAACATTGTAGTGTCTGTGTCACTTTTTGTTTTAGATTATATATATATATATATATATATATATATATATATATATATATATATATATATATATATGTATATATATATATATATATATATATATATATATATATGAGCAATTCCATGCAAATGTTTTCACCAAAATAGCTAAACCATTTTTTTTTGCCAGCAAGTATTTTACAGTGCTTTAAAAATACTCAAAAATGTCTCTGTTAATGTTTTTAAAGTATTATATTTGATTTACCATAATCACACAAGTGCCAATTTCACATCTGTCACATCCATAACGGAGATTTTTCCTCATAAATGCCAAAAATGTCAAATAAAATAAAATTAATCATGTTTGTTCTATAGAGAGACAACTTTTACCATTTTGATTAGCATCATTTATTTTGGGTTGTGCAGTTTAATTCACAGAATTGCTGCAAAGTATGTTGTGTACTGTAAACTCACTATTTTTTGTCACATCCATAACGCATGTTTATTTTCCTTATTTAAAATATAAAAAATGTTTACAGATTGATTTTTTCTGCTCCCATCACTCTGTGGTTAGTTGTTTTGGAAAATATAAACAGATGTTTCAAAATAATGTTAACATTCTTTCTCTGTGAATTTATGTTTTGAGACTTTACTGCAAATGTCACATCCATAATGCTGGAATTGCTCATATATGCTATATATATATATATATATATATATATATATATATATATATATATATATATATATATATATATATATATATATATATATATATATATGTGTTTATTTATTTATATAGTAAAATCTACCATAGTGCAAAATATTGTTAAGGTGCCTGTTGTAGAAGCTATGTTTTCAATATCATTACTTCAGTCTTCAATTTCACATGACCCTTCAGAAATCACTCTACTATTGTGATTTGCAGATGAAACGTGCAATTTTATTAACTTTGAAAACTTTTACTGATTACTATTACTGATGTTTTTGATCAATTTAATGAGTTCTTGCCAAATTGGGTATTAACAACAATATTACTGACCCCATATTTTTTAATGTTACTGGATATTTGCATGGTAACATACAAGTCGTAGTGAACAGAGAATTAGATCGTAAATTAGATTAAGGATTGAGTTACATTGAAATCTAAACTATATAAGATTGGTGATTTTATTTAGGAGACCAAAGCATTTTGCATTTTGTTACAGTATTTCATATTGGTTTGTGTAATGATAATATCAAATATATCATGTAACACTTGATAAGGCAAAGCGCTTGCAGACAGTTTCAGCTTCACAGGCTCCACAGAACGACAACATGAAACCAAAAATACAGGTTAAACACAATTCATTTCCTGTGAAAAATGAAACCACACGCACACAAAGCCAAACTGATGATTCATTACAGTGTGATGAAATGGAGAACTAAAAGAAGGAGGGCAGAGACTGTACATGTACATTTATAGGATAATTCCACCCAGAACTATGAGCCATACTTCATAGTCAGTCTCCTAGGCTCAGGTCATACATTAACAGATTCTTACTGAGTAAATCTGACTGATTTGGGGATCCCGAACAGTACAGATTGAATGTGTTTATGATAAACACAGCTGCCTCTTGTTAAGATGCTAAACACAACAACTAAGATGATTAATAAATGAATGTGATCGAATTCCACACTCTTCAGTTTTTATTGTCAATCATGGCAAGGAGAGCCGTCAAGGAAAAACATCATGTGATCAATGCTGGATGTTGTGGATGTGATGCGACGCGCTGTCCAATAGAATGAATGGACTCAAATAGCGTCCAATCAGAGGATAGCTCGGGCTTCATATAAAAACCCCACAAAGCGGCTTATTTCTGGACACCATTATCAGTCTTTGTGTGGGTTCTGGTGGACTTTAGGAAGGATTAATTCCGCTTTCCCAAAGAAAATCGGTGTAAGGTATGATTTTTGTTTGAAAATTATTAAATCAAGCCTTTATTGTTTTTATTAACACTCATTAGATATGATGTAACATCTCTACCAGATCGATTGGTAAAAACAAACGTTCATGGACTGTGTATTAATAATTTAAGTGTAAGGAATTAATTCATATTCATGCCTAAATCGTGCTTAACTTCTGCTCGCAATTTACAGTGCGCTTTCTTTACGCATACGGTTTATTAATCGCCTGGAGAGCCCAGTAATGTAAATACATAAACATGTAAACTATTTAAATGATATTTATAATTCAACTAACCGTGGATCTGTGCATGGCCAGGTGCTTTTGTCCCAAACATCAGCAACGACCTTGCAGTCAGCCTCCTTTTTTCTGCAAGGTCTTTGGAGACGTGGCGCATTACGCATTCGCGTGCTTCAAAGAATAATAAATTATTTCAATGCAAAACCATCGTAATGCACAGACGACATTACATAAGATGCGAAAGCTACATGCAAGTGAACGCATTTATCATATGACGCGTCATTTATCGGACGCGCGCTTGACATTCCATCATATTTACTGCCCGCGTGACACAACGCGCCACCGAGCACAATTGTCGTTACACACGAAGACCGTTTATGTGTTATAACCATTCAAGCGAATTTAAACAAAATCCTTCGTTTCACAAAATGTGCTTTTTAATGCTGTTACGTCATTATTAATGCAGCTGAGAGGGGCTGGCTTTGTCCTCGTGTTGCAATCGGATTTGTTTCGCTTCTGACATGCACTTTTCCAATTCTCTGCCCTCAGGTAGACGCAATCATGCCTTTCGGTAACACTCACAATCAGCTGAAGATGAACTACACCTCTGAGCAGGAGTATCCCGACCTCACCAAGCACAACAACCACATGGCGAAGGTGCTGACGCCCGAGATGTACGCAAACCTTAGGGACAAACAAACCCCCAGCGGATTTACCCTGGATGACGTCATTCAAACCGGAGTTGACAATCCAGGTAAAGGACCTGGACGCGATGTGCACACATTTTCAAGTGTTTTAGACTTGGTGTTCGAATGAGTTAAGGCTTTTACCTCGTGTTTGTTAGATTTGTTCGTCCATATGCTAATAGCCTACTGTACATTTTAGCAGAATGCACCTGAGGTAGGTGTTATCTGCCATATCTGAGGTAAAGTGATGACTCATCCTCTACCAACATTTCTCCAGTCAAATACTTTCTAGAATCAATGGCAGTGTCCCTCCCTTCAATTCATGTGACAGGATTGCAACCCAAGCAAACTCTCCTTCAGTGTATAAAATCGATCTAGTATAAAAGTAGTATTTAATTGTCAAAATTGAGCCCTTCAACAAAGGATCGTGAAGACTAGCTGTCTGGTACTTAAGTTTGTTGAAGATGAAATAGCTTGTATACATAGCTAGTCCTTTATTTTGCCCTTTTGAACAAAGGTTATGGTTCATTGATGTGCAATCACATTGACCCATAATCCGCTTAATTTGCTGGGTCTCTCAGTGTCCCAATAGTGGGGGTCTTTGTTCTAACGTTTGTTTTGCTGTAGCATATTTTAATAGTCCTCCACATTGCATGACCTTGGATTTGATCCTTTTATAATATTTAATAGTTGGCTCCTCCCCCCAAGTAGGAAGTGGCAAGTTTCATGTAGCATTTATTTATTTATTTATTTATTTAATTTATTTTTTTACATCAGTGCTATTATAATTTTTTTTTTTTTTTTTTAATCTTGACTCATTGGATGGATCTGACTGCCAATTTGACTTTTTTTGTTTTTTTTTAATTGTTATATTGTAACAGATTTCATTTTGTAAAATGCGAAAATGCATCAAATACTAGTGGATCTAGTACAAAGCCTGAATAAAATTTAATAAGAATTTTTGTGACTTTAAATTTGAAACGTATTGTTTGTTTCTTCTGCAAGGCATTGCTTTAATAGTAATTTTCTATTCCAATGTTTCATAGATCTCTAAATCTACCAAATAGATAGATAAATCTACAATATGTTCCGAATTTAAAGTTGATATCCCCAAAACCGGTTTCTATAACGTAAATCAGAAGTTTAACAGTCTAACAATGTATTACAGAAATGTATTTAAGGCCAGTAGACAGCCCTGCCTATCCCGTGTGTGTGTGACAGATCTGCTGTATGGCATGCGTCACATTTTACTCATCACCTAAGTGGAGTTGGCCAACAGCTTGCTAGAATGCGACTCCGTATGCAAGTCTCAATCCCATACACTATGGCAGAACAAGCAGAGAATCCAATGAAAGAGTGATCGACAAGAGCCTGAATGCTAATCTATATATGACAGCAGTACATCTTTACTTCATTTCTGAATGGGTATTCAAATAAAATGACTTGTTTACAAACTTGGATGTTTGTTTAACACTGGGTACTTTGCTTGGTTGGTGGTCATTGTTTCCAAACAGGAAGATTTGTATGTTTTCCAGCATTGTCCTGCTCATGGGCAAGCTTATATCGCAATTAAACCATTTCAGAGGATGGAAAATAAGATCGGTAGGATCACAGCAAACATTTAGCACGCATGGCAGACTTATTTAACTTGCTAGTATTCCCTAAATGAACCAGCAGTTATCCTTTACAAAGTAACTGGAGCACTTTGAAATATAATTTAATTACAAATACTAAATGTTTTGCAGTCTGACTACATAGATTTTAGTTTGTGCATTTGACTCCACATGCAAAAAAAAAAAAAAAAGTGAGAACTTGATCGAAGGTGCTATGTTTGCACCCAACAAAGAGAGAATTGTTTTGTGTCTCATGATTGCTGCAAGACGAAACCATGCGACCATAAACTTGATATTATGGTTATATTAGGCTTTTGCCCCTGACAATCCGTTTGCCATCAGCGAATAAGAAATTTGCAAGAATTCTTTTGTTTCAATCACAAAGTCCGGTTGTCTGACTTTTTATTTTATATTTATTTTGTCTTTTCAGGACATCCTTTCATCATGACAGTGGGCTGCGTTGCTGGAGACGAGGAGACATATGATGTGTTCAAAGAGCTCCTGGACCCAGTCATCGAGGACCGCCATGGTGGATATAAACCCACAGATAAACACAAGACTGATCTGAACCCAGACAACCTCCAGGTACGCTGCTGCGTCTGTCCGTCTGCTGCATCTAATTGGGTTTAGCGTTTCAAAATGGTCAGCGGTTAATTTTAGCGGTGTTTGTATTTAATAGGGCGGAGACGACCTTGACCCCAACTACGTTCTGAGCTCCAGAGTGCGAACTGGCAGGAGCATCCGCGGTTTCTGCCTCCCCCCTCACTGCAGCCGCGGGGAGAGACGCGGCATCGAGGGTCTGTCTGTCGAGGGTGAGCTCCTTTAGGCTTTTGTTTTCACGTCATTGTCAAGTCGAGATCAATGGTTTAAGAGGAGTGGGTGGAAACGCATGTGATTCAAGTGTCCATTGATTTGGTGGTTGTGACATATCCTTTGACTTCACAGCTTTGGGGGCTCTTGATGGTGATCTCAAAGGAAAGTACTACGCCCTCAAGGACATGACGGAGGAGGAGCAGCAGCAGCTGATTGATGACCACTTCCTGTTTGATAAGCCTGTGTCTCCACTGTTGCTGGCCTCTGGGATGGCCCGAGACTGGCCCGATGCCAGGGGGATCTGGTAAGTGAGCGGGTCTTTTGGAGATTTTTTTTATTATTATTATTATTATTATTATTATTATTATTATTAATGATGATGATGATAATAATAATAATAATAATAATAATAATAATAATAATATTTAATAACTATTTAATAGTAACAATATTTAATAATAATAATAATAATATTTATTAATAATAATAATAATAATAATAATAATATTTATTAATAATAATAATAACAATAACATTTATTATTAATAATAATAATAATAATAAGTATTATTATTATTAATAAATGTTATTGTTATTATTATTATTATTATTATTATTATTATTATTAATAATAATAATAATAATAACAATAACATTTATTAATAATAATAATAATTATTATTATTATTATTATTATTAATAATAATAATTTAATAATAATAATAATAATAATAATAAAATTAAAAAGATGATGATGATGATGATGATGATGATGATGATGATGATGATAACAATTTAGTTGTTGTTTATTATTATTATTATTATTATTATTATTATTATTATTATTATTATTATTATTAATAATAATAATACAAAATTAACCATTTATAAGAATAAATTATTATTATTAGATTTTAATTACAAAATGGATTTTTAAATTGCAGATTATATTAGTTTATACTTTTAATTTTACAGTAAATTATTTATTATAAAAATAATCATAATTCCCGTTGAAGTAGTCATTGAATTTGTTCATCTTTTTAAATTTTTTATATTTTTTTTTATGCTTCATAGGCACAATGACAATAAGACATTCCTAGTGTGGGTGAATGAGGAAGATCATCTTCGTGTCATCTCCATGCAGAAAGGTGGCAACATGAGGGAAGTCTTCAATCGCTTCTGCACAGGCCTCACAAAGGTTTGTTTTTGATCGGTCTTTCAAACTATTGCTATACACTCTGATGTTTGTATTTCTCAATTTATCCTCTAACTTGTTGTTGCAGATTGAGGAACTGTTTAAAGAGAAGGGCCATGAGTTCATGTGGAACGAGCACTTGGGCTACGTCTTAACCTGCCCCTCCAACCTGGGCACAGGGTTACGTGGTGGCGTTCATGTCAAACTCCCTAATGTCAGCAAGCATGAGAAGTTTGGCGAGATCCTTAAACGACTCCGGCTTCAAAAGCGTGGAACAGGTACATGTTCACTTAACCTAAAACAGCTGTCTCGTATACACAAAGCAGTCTCCAGCACTAACCTTGCTCTCTTCAATAGGTGGAGTAGACACTGCTGCAGTAGGTGGTGTTTTTGACATCTCCAATGCAGACCGTCTGGGTTTCTCTGAGGTTGAGCTGGTTCAGATGGTGGTGGATGGAGTTAAGCTGCTTGTAGAGATGGAGAAACGCCTGGAGTCCGGCCAGTCCATCGATAACCTTATGCCTGAGCAGAAGTGAACACTTCGTGACTCCTAACTTAACTCCTTCCCTGCCTCCACCAGTCCTCCCTTCCTCCAGTACCAATAATCTTAACTACATCAAGGAACATACACTCCACCCAAACGGTAGTGGCACTAAAGTTAGACCAGTCTTCCATCAGTGTGAAGGATTTTGTATCTCAAACGTCCTGCAATGTTGAAGATGGAGCTTAACACCAGAAATAAAGTCTCTTTGGCCCATGGAGTTTCTTGTGTACATGTGTCAATGCTTGCTTAAAGGGATGTTTTTGTTTCGTCTCCAGTTGGAATAATCCAATGCCATGTTGGTCAGGTGTTTTAAACCAACTTAAATGTTATTTAGGATTTCCAAATGTTCTAATTTTGTTTATAAGACATAGGATATATATGCTTTTAAAGGTCGTTTTGTACGTGAGAGGTAACTAATCTGCTTTAGTATAGAAACCAGTTGTTGTGGTTATTATTATTATATATTTTTTAAATATATTTATTTACTTATTTATATATCTATATATAAATTAGTATTTCAGGTCACCATAAAGCCTTTTCGTTAGGCAATGGTCTACTGCCACATAGTGGCCATAATAGAAAATGCAACCAAATGAATATTCTTTTTACATCGCTTAATCGTTTTTATAGCTTAATATTTTTCAGTTTACTTAACTTTTAGAAGCCATATTTGAAGTATGCGTTGTAAACGTAAAGTAACAGATAAACCTTGTCATTTACGAAGGAATTCAAGCTCCTATCCCATTACAATAACACTGAGGGTAAGCCCACTTTTATACAATTAAAAAGCCCATCTCTCTCTCTCTCTCTCTCTCTCTCTATATATATATATATATATATATATATATATATATATATATATATATATATATTATCCAGTTAAATAAAAGCGACATACCAGCGCCGATGAACACGTCGATTGACTTCTTCCACCGTCTACGTTTTTTAAAATATAAGCTGTAAAATTCATAACACAGTGTAATGTTTGTTACGCTGCTTTGTATTACTAAACTGATATATAAAACCGTTCTATTTTTTGAATAAAGTTTTGCCCAGCACGTGATATTTTGAGATATTTAACGTTACCAACAGACCAAATCGATTTTTTTTTTGTATACGAAACTAGTTTATCTCTTTATAAAATAAATGTTTGCTAAGATAAACGATTCAAGTGAATTTAAACAAAATGAATTTAAGATCATTAAATAATTTCATTAATGCAACTTACCTTACGTTTGCTTTAGCATCAGCCTGACCGCGAAAATACACACATGACGTCACGCTGTTCATCAAATGAAACATATTTTTTTCTGCCCCGGTACGTCTGTAAATACTTGATTAAATCGAAATATGAACAGAAAACTTCAAGTATTAAACTTGAAATATTTTGTCAAGACCACTATTTCCACCACTGTCTAACTAATTGCCCAAAGTGTAAAATAGATGTTAATGAATCAGTTGATTGAGCAAGCATGCGCATTTGACCAGATCATTCAAGAGAAGAGAAGTGTTTTAACTGTGCTGCTATGTCTGTATAATGAAAATATCAATCAGTAACTGCGTCGTATGGGGGAGAGGGGGCATAAATAAACCTTACTGTAACTGATTATTAAATAGTCAACAAGAATAAGCTGTACCTACATAAAAATATTCGGATAGACGTTTCAGCCGTAGGCACCGCACACCAACTTCTGGCGAGACACAGGATTCATTTAAACTCATCAAAGTGCATTATGGGTAATATCTAACCTCTTAACGAACTTTTGTTTGTACTTTAAACTAGTTGTTTGCGATGTGTTACAGGATTTAATGGGAGTACCTACTCATAGTAGGCCATATTTAATGGGAGTACCTACTCATAGTAGGACATACTATGGGCAATTTCTCATGAGGTTTCACCCGACCGACTGACAGTATTTCTATAATCTGCAATGGTGTGAAGTAACAAATTATAAATACTCAAATGTCTGTAATTTGAGTAGTTTTTCTCAGAAATTGTAATTTACTAAATTATTTTAAAAAGGTGTACTTACTTCCCCTTGAGTACGTTTTTAGTACTGTATCTGCACTTTTACTAAATTAATTTCCTTCAACCTGCAGTCACTATTTAATTTTTTCCTGTCTATGGGCATTAGAAAAATCAGCCCTGTGATGCCTGTGCAATCAAATCGCACATTGAAGGTTAATCGCATCATAATGTACTACCTCAAGACGATTTATAAATGCAGCAAACTGTGAAGGATGAAGGATGTTTACATTTTGTTTGGAAATAAAAATTGGGTTGATGTCAGAGCACAACTGCCAACCTAAAAATCAACCAATATCAACTTCTAATGATGTTACAGCTTGACATTGTGTGACGTTGATTCCACCATGACGTCTATCAGACATTGGATTTTGGTTGCCACACCTGAGAATAAATGTCAGTATTTGCCATCATTATGACGCTGGTTTAAGATGTTGGTTCGCCGTTGGACTTTGTTCAGTTTCTAACAAATATACAAAATATCAAATATCAACATTATTGGACATCAAAATAACATTGTCCTTAGATGCTGGCTAGACCTTGAATTTTGGTCACCTGACGTCACAACCTAAATCTAACCTAATATTAACGTCTTATGACCTTGTGTGCCTGCTGGACAATCACTAAATTAACTACAGAATGTTACGTTTACACACATCCACAAATTACATGTGAATGCATCAGCTTTTTACAGTGTAATACTACTTATAAGTACTTTTGTTAGGTCTACTTTTTACAACAGAACTTTCACTCTACTTGCACTACATTTTTGGGCAAGTAACGTATGATTAACGTATGATTTTTTCAGCACTGATAATCAGTGATATCTGAATAATGTTACTAAGGAAATGAGTTGTTTTCGATGCATTTTAGCTATTTAACTTTTATCATTTAGGCCAATTTATTCATTTAGTAAGATGTCAATAGGGCACAGTGCATCTAGACAAAAATGCAATTTTTTTATGCCATTAAAAGTGTAAAACTATGTTAAAATGTAAACAATGATAGAGACACCGAGGATAACGCAAGGGGAAATGATTTTCTGCAACGACTCATTTCGTTTTATTGTGCACATGTATAGAACACAAGGTGCGAGTCTGTACTGTATTTCACAGAGGCCCACACGGGCAGTTTAGTCTAACAGCATTGAGTCAAGCATGTCTCCTCTCTCATCCTCATCACAGTATATTTACAAGGTTGAACTCCACAATAAAGCTCTTCACTGCCTCAGCGGCAGAATATAAAAATCATCTCACATGACTAAAAACAGGAGTGTAGTGGAATGAGCTGGTATAATAGAAATCAACATTTAAAATAGTGTAAAATAAATGCAAAGGAACTTTCAGTCTGGTCAAACCCACTACAGCCAACAAACAGACCATAATGTACAGTGTCAGTTTCTGCAGGGTAAATACTTGCTGATTTCATTTACACACTCTCTTCAAAACACTCATGGTGTGGAAAAACTCCTCACACTGTATGACACTCGCTGCAGTGAAAAAAAAAAAAGAAATATCACGCTCATAACATACATAAATCCCATACGCAACGCTTACACCCTCATTTATACGCACCTTTATGAATCATATACATGCCCGTCCGTGTTTGGGACTTGTCAGTCATAGATCAGACAATTGTTCTATGCAAACTATGGATACTTTTGTTCTCTGCTCTCATATACCTCCAGTTTATACACTTGTTTGTAAGAGTCACTTAAAGGGACAGTTCACCCTAAAATTAAGTCACTCACCATAACCTCTCTCAAGTGGTTCCAAAGGTTTGTGTCTTTCCTATTGGCATCTATAGAATACTATTGAAGTCAATGGCTACCGATTTCCAACATTCTTCAAAATACCAAAGAAAGAATTATGCAAAGTTAAAACAAACATAAGGTTTTGTTTTTTTTGTGTGAACTGTCCCTTTAAGGCCTTTGTTTACATCAGAGGTGTCCAAACTCTGTCCTGGAGGGCCGGTGTCCTGCATCTTTTAGTTCCAACCCCAATTAAATCTGAACCAGCTAATCAAGCTCTTTCTAGGTGTACTAGCAACTTCCAGGGAGGTGTGTTGAAGAAAGCTGGAGCTAAACTATGCAGGACACCGGCCCTCCAGGAATGAGTTTGGACACCCCTGGTTTACATAAAATCAGTTCATCCAGTTCAAATCAAAGTATACTGAATTTTCTCCCCGACAAAGAGCCGTTCCCCTCAGCAAAGCATCATGGGTAAGTAGAAATAAAGGAAAGCTCTTGTCAAAGTGATTAGTGCTTGATCCCCAAGGGGTGATGTACAGCTATGATACACTTTACATGGATATAAGAAAGCGTGAGGAGTGGAGTGGGAGATACGGAGGCTGACAGGGTCAGAGCCAGAGACCTGAGGCTGCTTGTTTGGCCTGCTGTTTGCTGGAGAGAGTGTTTGTGGGTAATGCGGTTGGTTGTGCCTCCAGGTTCAGGGTTTAGCAGCTTCACCCCTTCTGTCACCCAAGTGGCACATAGAGGTGAAAGACGGAGGCCGAACACCTCAATATAGGAAGTCCAGTCGTTAGCCAGGGTTACGCCAGAGACCGCTGACGTGGTTTTATCCTTGGGTACAGCTATGGAGAGATGAAAACAAATGTATAATTTTATTTAGCAGTTTGCGATATGGCAATTATAATCATAAATGATTAAAATGTCGGTAATCAATTGTTTTACAATATTTAAACAGGGGCAGCATGGTGGCGCAGTGGGTAGTACGATCGCCTCACAGCAAGAAGGTCACTGGTTCAAGCCCTGGCTGGATCAGTTGGCATTTCTGTGTGAAAGTTGTATGTTCTCCCCGTGTTGGCGTGGGTTTCCTCCGGGTGCTCCGGTTTCCCCCCACAGTCCAAAGACATGCGTTATAGGTGAATTGAATAAGCTAAATTGGCCATACTGTGTGTGTTAATGCAAGAGTGTATGGGTGTTTTCCAGTGTTGGTTGCAGCTGGAAGGGCATCGGCTGGATGCTGGATAAGTTGGCGGTTCATTCCACTGTGGTGATTACTGATTAATTAAGGTACTAAGCTGAAAAGAAAATGTATATATATATACTGTAAACAATTGATTCAAAGTGTAACGTACCCCTAATAGGTTGCGTGGCACATAGCCCTCTTTGTCGTTGAGTTTACTCCACCACCAGTCGGTCTCAGAATCATCTTTTCGTCGCAGGACAGTAATGGCATCTCCCTCCTGAAAGGAAAGCTCATCTGCACTTTGAGCCTCATAATTCCACAGCGCGTACACCATTCCCTTATTCATCACACCCAACTTCTCTTGAACACCTGTAAAGACAAATTAAATTTCACAAAATTAAAGTACTGGGTCATAAATATACAGTCAACAACTGAAGTGGATCAAAGTAGTCTAAAAACTATAGAACAACACCCATTCTTGTCTTTTGTTTTGGTCAATTTTGAAAATATTTTTTGATCCACTTCACATGGTTACTACTGTACATGCACACACATATCTATCCATCCATCCATCCATGTATGTATCTATAACAGGGGTGCACAAACTTTTTCTTATGAAGGGCCAAAACCCAAACTGATCGAGGCTAGTGGGCCGAGGTTAAATATAGTTGCCATAGCAAATTTCCTTATTTACTTTATGAGGTTTAATAGGATTATAAAACATTGCTTTATATTAACTAATACAGTATTTTTTTTACATTTGAACTTATCACAGTAAAAACTAAATGTCGTTTAAAAGAGAATTATACTAGTTTTTGACTTGATTTGCTCACTGATGTTTTCTGTATAGTCCTCTATCCGTCGAGTGACAGTATTTTTATTTTTTAAAAATCAGATTTATTTACAACATTTACTTGAAACAATAATACAGCAATAAAACAAACAAAGCTGATTACAATCTCTGATTTGAAAAAAAAAAAAAAGCTAAATATATGCACAACTGTATGTCCAGGTCAGTGTCCTCACCGTAAATAAATAGAGAACTGTTAAACGACTGTTATTGTAAGGAAGATAATTAAACTATATTGGTAAATAGAGTTAAAAATTAAACGATTTGTTAAAAAGTTGCTGGTGATTGGATGGTTTCAGCCTGAATGAGTAGCTTTTCATGGACATAGGAAAATAAAGACCTGTTTTAATAAAGAACTACAACACAATATTTTGGTATATTTAAGACTTTTTATGGCCTAAAATTTAGTTTTAGCAATTTAAGACTAGTCCTCGCAGACACCCTCTGAATTGTAGGGGCTATTAAACTCATTCAAATTGGCTTTATTATGATCGTGAATGCTTTTAGACTCTAAAAACATCTTTGATATTGCCAGTTCACACGTAGTCCCCATGAAATCAAAACAAACCATATGATTTTGTTAGCTCACATAGTTAGTTTCGTGGTGAACAATTCATCTCTGCATGTGATTAAGAAAAAAATATTGTTTGCCCTTATAATATTTAATTAAAATCTGAAAAAGCACTTCCTGTTTGTTTTCAGTTAAACTGTCATATTACATATATCTTAGGAATTGGGCGTGGCTGACATATTTAACCACGCCCCTCCAACTGTCAGTTTTGACAACAAACAGAAATGGTGAGGAGGAAGTCTGTTAGGTTGTACTAACTCTCCCCAAACACTTTTCCCAATCTTTAAAAAAGAAATGCCAACTTCACTTCATCCAATCAGCTCGCAGTAGGAAAAAAACAAGCCACACCCTCTGTTGTCATTTAATATTCAGTTTCTCTAAGAACTGTGTCACAATACGAAAAGAAAAAAATACATATATTTCTAATATAAAAAAAGCTATATTATAAAACATCCCTACTTCACAAAGGAAAAGCAAAAGTGTTCTCACCATAGAGAAACTGTGAGCACTGTATGTAACCCTCCTCCATCTCCTCACATTTGTCTGCTGCCGTCTCCACATCACTAATGGTGGTGGCAAAAATAGCAGCGCCAGACTCCACCAGCACCTTACACAGGTGTACGCTGTTGCAGGAGGCGGCACAGTGCAAGGGCGTCCTACACACATAAATCAGGAAGTCAATCTCCTGAATGCCTGTTAATTAGAACCGACTGATTGATCTCTTTCACAGTCTCCTTACCAGCCATCACTGTCTGATGCGTTCACATTAACACCAAAGTCCAGAAGGAACTTGACGATATGGTGGTGTCCAGCACACACTGCGTTATGAAGAGGTGTGATGCCCTCATCATTAGCAGTGCTGGGATTGTCAACCTGCGAAATGATGGAAATTAAACACAATCTGGTTAATGAAATGGATCGAAATCAACTAGCGTGTTAGAATAGTTCACTACACCATTTAAATATAGACAGACTTGAAGGCAACACTGATTGTTTCACTGTACTGTAGTGGCAGAAAAACAGTGGAAACAAAACATCTGTGATTGAAACTAACTAGTCAACCCCCAAAATGTATTCTTGTGCTGTTGTATGTCAGAGTAGGAATTAGGGCTGTGCGATTAAGCGAAATCTAACGTTGAAACGTTGCGATTAGCTAATTGCAAGAGGCTACAATATGAAATATATATGTATTATATGATTTCCCCCGCCCAGAGGAAATGCCGTCTGTGTGTCTTCCTAGCCAATTGAGTGAGCCCAATCAGAATTGTGCAACCAAACAATGCGGAAAGCCCACAATAAAACGAGCAAACATGAAAGCACGGACAAGTGGGATAATGGTGTCTCCCGCTTCAGAAGCATTAATAGACAAATTAATATCAAAGAAAAACAGCATGTTGGTAACATGGGAATATTTTGGTTTTAAAGTCACAAACACCGAACAAAAACAGGTCATTTGTAAGAGCTGTTGCAGAATTGTTGCCACAGCATGAGGAAATACAACAACCAGCACCTAAAAAAGCACCACAGGAGTGTGTGTGAGGAGTGTCTTGCTAAAAAGTCAACTGAAAGTATTGCCAGTGACACTCAATCTAGTAGTTAGCAACAGAAAAGTACAATTTCAGAGTTGTTTGCAGCTGTTACACTATATGAAAAAACATCATGAAGGCACCAGGAGATAACTAACGTCATTACTCACTACCGTTTGCTCTAGAGAAAAATGAGTGTTTCATTTCAGAATATTTATAATCAAATTGGAATTAAAGTTGGTTAATATCTTTTCAGTTCCTTTAATTAAACTAACACTCACTGCATTTTAGCAGTAAGAAGCTACGATACAAAATATTGAGCTGAAGCTTGACTACAAAATTAAATCACAAATCAAATCTAAATCGCAGTATCTGTATATTATATATATATATATATATATATATATATATATATATATATATATATATATATATATATATATATATATATATATATATAAACAAAAACGCAATTACATATTTTACCCAAATCTCACAGCCCTCGTAGGAATGTTATAAAACATTATAAATTTATTTTTATAGAATATAAAGTCATTGAGGACGTTACGCAACATGACAAAGGCACAAAATAGGCTTTTAATCTAATTAATACATACTAAACCTCTTTAACATTATTAATAGGCTACTGAGTGACTGATGTCATCTGGAATTTTAGGTTGTAACATTGGTTATTTTTGTGAATACATAACTTTTTATAATCGTAATGTCTGTTCTCATTACTACTTTGCTGTAATCAATGTTGAATGCTGCAAAAAAAAAAAACTGTACATAGTTGCTTATAACCGTTTACATTGTTCAATGGTATTGCACTGTTTACAAAGTGATTTTCTGCCACCAGCTCTGCTCCCCCTACAAAGAAGCCGTGGTTGTTTTCAAACATGGAATAAGCTTATACACACCTCATAGATTATTCTCTGTACAAGGTCAAACTCGCCCTCCAGCGAGGCATCCAGCAGCAGAGCGAGTGGGTTGAACTTCACTCTGAGGCCGTGTCCTGTCCGCTCAGAGTCAGGCTTCTTTAGATTAGTGCGTTTGCCCTGTTGAAGGCATGGATCATTAGCAGGCTAACTGCAGACATTTTATTAGTAGACAGTTTTTGCTAATATACTGCTTATATTGCTTTTATATATATATATATATATATATATATATATATATATATATATATATATATATATATATAATATATATATATATATATATATACATACATACATATATATATATATATATATATATATATATATATATATATATATATATATATATATATATATACATACATACATATATATATATATATATATATATATATATATATATATATATATATATATATATATATACATATATATAATATATATATATATATATATATATATATATATATATATATATATACATATATATATATATATATATATATATATATATATATATATATATATATATATATATATATATATATATATCTGTGGATTTAAATGGAAGGATTTTGAGAATATAGTAACTCAAAACTTCACAGATGAAATAAAAAATATATTAAAATTATTATTTAAGGTTTACAATGCAGATCCAACTACTTGTTTGGTAAAAAAACAAAAAAGCAAAAGCAAGCCTCTCATATATTATACAGCATATATAAGTACACCCCTCACAAATCTTTTAAAATTCATATTTTTTAATAAGAAGCTATACAATATTATATTTGTCCATGTATATTAGTCAGTACTGAAGACAAATCTAGAGCTTATCTAACAAAATAACTTGCGATAACTGTCCAAAAACAAGTACACCCAAATGTATATGTTACAGAAAATGATTAAATACAAATTTAAAAAAAAAGAAAAAAAAAACAAAAATCAAGAAGCAAAAAAATAGAAAATTAAGTTTGAAATTTAGTTTGTAATTTTTTTTTCCTTGAATTTAATTGTATTTTCTTTCAATTTCTAAATATGTTTGGTGACTAAAATATAATTTGAATAAATATATCTGTTTAATAAATCTGTTTTGTTTAAATGCACCAAAACACATTACCTATATTCACTGAGAAATGGAGAAAAACATTCATGTGTACTCAATAATGCGGAGCATTGTATGTACTATATATAACATATCTATCTAAGATAATCTAAAATAATCTATCTAAAATATCACTTCACAAAACTTATTGTACATAAATCATATAAACATTTTCATATTCAATAATATAACTGGAATTATTAAAGATTTTCTGATACAGGAAATACAGATTTCTTGAAAAATGCTGAAATTAAATTAGAAGTAAATTTGCCACTGTTTGTGTCTGTTAGAGGTTAAGATTGAGGTGAATTTTTCTGAAAGAACTGCTTACCAAGACTGCCTTTATTTAATAAAGAACACAGTAAAAAAGTTGGATTTTCAGCAGCCATTACTCCAATCTTTTTGTGCTCTTCCAAAATGCACTTTCAGCGTTGAGAACAGTTAATATATTAGGTGAAATTGCTGATATCATTTCAGATGTTTTGATCAGCACAAAAATGTAACAAGAGAACAGTTATTAGAAATATAAATGTAGCATTTTACATGTTTTTATGGTTCTATTTAAATAATATAATGCAGCCTTGCTAAATAACAGTATTAATATAACAAAGAAATGGCTTAAATTTCGACAACATGAAAAGTTTTTTTTTATTTAAATTTTTTTTACTAAAGTTGTTTAAAAAAAATGCTATTTATACAAAAGTTCTGTCTGGTTCATGAATCTGATTGGCTGATATTCAATTCAATTCAATTCACCTTTATTTGTATAGCACTTATACAATGTAGATTGTGTCAAAGCAGCTTCACATAAAAGGTCATAGTAAATAGGAACAGTGTAGTTCAGTTTATAGTGTTTAAATTCAGTTCAGTTTAGCCAGCAATATTCTGCAATATCAGCACCCATACAGTCTCCTCACCCTTCTGTATTACTCCGCCCACATAGAGTGACAGCAGATCAATAAACTCACTACAGTTTGACAAATATTGCAGCTGTTGGACAACATAATGTACTTTTGAGGCTTTTTTAGGTGAGAACGTAGTTGTTTAGATTGCAACAGTGCAGTTTATTTATAAGGATAGTGCCTATTTTAATATCAGAGATACAGCACGTCGGCATCTATCAGCCTGTCATTGAGCAGAGAAAAGACGGTTCACATTGTCCATTCACAAGATGGTGACAGAAACCGCATAATAAACCCTTAGAGGAGAAAAGATGGCATATTGTTAAACTACAGCTGATCAAATTATGAGAAAATTGGTGAGTGACATTCTAAGTCGATCTCTTTTTTTATGTTGTACTGCTGTATTTATACCATAGTTATTGTAGTGTATTGAGTGTGAGATGGGACTCACATATCAGGAATGTGTGTATTCTGTGTTGGCCACTCTTTGTATAACCCTGAGTTACTTTTTGGTTGGCCATCTGTTAGTTTCTAATCAGTCTCCCATTTTTGTTACTGCAGACTAGTTCAGTAGAAAGAAAGAAGAAATGCCCGTGTGTGTTTAGCATTTTTCCTTACCGCAAACACAACAGTAATCTGCAGTGATTGTGCTGCTTTGGCTTTTTCGGGATTAATTATTGTAATATCCCAATTAGAGCTGAAGATCTTTTGGGCTTAATTTCTATCATTTTAGATGTGGTTGGGCCGGGCTTGGGCTTGCGCAGTAAATGAACAGTCACGTGATGCATTTGGATTAGCGCAAGAAAGTAATGTATTAGTTTGTAACAACATTAAAATCCATCCCTGCAAAGGTGAAACAAATGATGACGGAGAAGTCATAAAGAGCGAATTTTGACTGCGGTGAGGTCAGCCACCAGTTCAGTAAGAACGGTCATTCTAGCCACCAAGTTATTTTGGCGGTCGCCCATACACTGCGTATTACGGTAGAGCGCTAAACAGCAATGTACAGCAAGCTGACAGGGAAGGTGATGAGGTCACGAGGTCAAACCGCTGTCATGGAAAATGAAATGATGAAAATTTTCTGACGTCAGCTGCAGATGTGAATAAATGACAGAAAAAAAAGAAGTTCCTCATACGAAAGGGTTTTAGACTCTCCGTGTTTGATTTTATTTTTTATATACACGATTATGCCGTCAAACTGTTGGATGAGCAATATCACACTCATAGCAGTGCGATATGGCAGTATATAGTCACTAGTGGGACACCAAGCATGCCTCCAACCAGTGCCGATGTACAGCATATCGCACCGCTACTCATGTGATATTGCTCATTTATCTTTTACTGCATATTATAACACAATGCATTAATTGAACAGTATGTTTATAGTAACAAAATTTAGGATTTAAAATTTTGAATGGTCATATGCAATTTAAAATAAACTAATAATAATAATACATGGTTTTACCTACTCCAATTATTTTTATTTCATACTTTTCAACTTTGGTTGTTTTAAATATGCTTAATAAATTAAAGTTGTAAAAAAAACACACTGTAACAAAACTGCAAATATCGGCACACATTTTCAACACTGGAAATGAACCCTAAAAAGATGCAACCTAAAAAATGATCAGACTGACCGTGGGCTGTGATGAAAGAGATGTGTCTGCTTCTTCAGGAGTGCTGGCCTCAGCTACAGGACTTGGCAAAACGGCTAATGATTCAGCAGGATTATTGTTACTGTCTTCTGACGGCTCTGGCGCTGGAGGGCTCAGGGTCTCAGCCTCTTCTTCTGGGGGCTCATTATCGTTGGCATCACCTTGCTGGACCACATCCTCAGCAACAGCGCCCTCTGATGGCACAGCTGGAATTTCTGAAGGTGGATTACCATTGTCGGCATCAAAGATCATTTCAGAAGTGGAGACAGTAGGCTGGTAGAATGGAGTCACTCCACCAGGTCCGCTCACTCCACCAATCCCTCCCTCCATTCCTCCAGCCAGGGTGTTGAAGCGCTGATAGAGAAGCTTCTGGATGTTGGGCCCATTGGGGCCTTCTGGTTCCGTAATTGAGCTGCGCTTCTTAAGCGGCCGTGGAGCATTGGCTAATTTCTTGCGCAACACCTCCAGTTCGGCATCGCTCTGGTAGCGCATGGGTGAGTGGACCATGGGTGTGAGTTTGGTGGGGCTGAGGGGTCGAGGGATGTGGTCCACACTGGGAGCAGGTGGTTCAGGAACGCCTATGAGTTGACCGTCGAGTCCAGCTCAAAATCCAGCATGTCTCCTCCGGGCCCCTGAAGGGCAGGGAAGGCCCCTGAACTCCCATAAGGTAAAGGAGAGGGGGCGTCGAGCTGGGAGGTAGGAGTGGTTTACCATACACTGCAGAGATTGACAACATATAATCAGGAATTAAAAGAACCAAAATCAAAAATCTATATTACACAGAACAGTATTATTTGCATCTGTTGGCCTTCTTTTTTTTCATGGTAAAATGCTAAAAAGATATCTTGATTTTTTGATGTTTAGCTATTTTTTCTTGCATTTAGCCGTGATTTTTTAAAGACAAAGTGTCACCATAAAAGAGAATATGTGACACCTGAATTTCATGTCTATTTGTGTTGCATCTATAAGCTTTTGGAAAAACACCATATTCTTAAAAACGATGGATTTAATTATTCATATGAATTACTACTATCCCAACAAAGTTTCTTTAAAGACATTATAAAGCCATTTCCTAGTTCAATTGATGCAGAGGCGGTCCCATTCTGATCATGTTGCACATGTCCCATGATTTTAACCTCTTAGGGCCCAAGATGTTTTTACATGCAGTTTTTATTTCTCTTTGTTATTGGGATTATGGAACCTAATAGAATAAAAATCAAAGTATCATCTTTTGATATGATGTACTTTTAGAAAAAAAAAAATGTCCATGTATGTGGACTCGTGGTTCGAATTTACATAATACACTTTTTCCTGAATGTTTTTAAGGCATATTTAACATAGAAATTTTTTGTGAACTTGCTTTGACTATCAGAGAGTAAAAACAACATTTTTTTCCTCATTTTGAACAGTCAAAAATAGTGTTTGGGACATTTCATGTGCTGTAAAACAGTTGCAGGATCACACCGTATGTCTGTAACAAAAATATAAACCATTCAAAAGTATTTTTAAATAGCCACTTAAGGCTAAATGTGCTGTCCATGTACAGTATGTGGACACTCAAGCCCTTGCAGGTTAAGTAAGCATTTCTGAGCCAGGCATAACTGATGCCAAAATCAGAAAAAAATGACACGTTCTGAGATCTATATATTTAAGGATACATATAGTTAGTTAAGATATTAATATACTTTTTATATTTGAATCTGTATAATTTCACAATATGCCAGTCGGGACAGTGTATACAACAGCTTTCTCATCTTTTAAGTAACCTGTGCGATAATTTCTCTGAGCCCACCACAATGTAAAATAAAATGTTTTTCTGCTCTAAGTGTACACTTTTTAAATATGCATTGTATTATGAAGCGTTATGTGACAGAGATATTTTACCCCCTGAAAACCATCAGTGAAAAAAAAAAAATGTTTTAGTGTTGAAAAGCAGCAGCATTATCAGTCAGTCAATTAGTCTCAATATATATTTCTATTTACAACTATTTACAACTATTAACTAAGAAAGTTTTAAATTAAAATCTAACCCAATTTATAACCCAGTTTTCTGCATAGATCATTCCTTGTGGTCAATAGATAAAGTGTGAAAGAGAGGATGTTTCAATGGTTGGCTTCATTTCAAATATCCTTGTATTCAATTTAAATCAAGTTCACTTTCATAGCACTTTATTCAAGTATCACAGAAGTTTTATTATTAAGTTTTATTAAGTCTTTAACAGCATTATACTAAATGTGAGCATTTGCGATGTGAACGTATTTGTGAATTATATCAAAAGTGAGACAGACCACGTTTATTCACACATGCAATTTGTGAAATCATAGGTTGACCAAAATATGTTGATCTGTGTGGATGTATACACCGTGAATAATTGCTATAATGAACAAATGTTTGTGATTTTGACTGAGGTAGCAACCTCAATACTCTATTCAGAAAACAAGAGCCCAAAAGGAGAGCACAAACTGCCAGTATAAGCAGTAAATGATTCAAATCTAATATTGAACCAGATCTGATATGTACCTGCTTTGACTGCGGGCTTCATGTTGAGAGGGTAGTTTTTGGGAGCTGCTTGTTGTAGGTACATGTGGTAAATGGAGCTCGAGTTCATGGTGGCTGGGCCTTTTCGTGGTGACTGTGGTCTGGAGCCCTTATCTGGAATGAACGGCCTCACTGCTACGGCCAGAGGAGGGTCTGGTCTCTCCCCTGGCGGGAAAAAGGGTAGATTGGGCTGAAAGGTTGGACTTGGGGGCACAGAAATGCGCTGCTGGATCTGTTGAGAGGATGAGCCGGTGGGTGCAGGTGGGACACGTGGCCAAGCCGGTGGTGGCGGTGGAGGGTTACTGGGTAAGCTGGGCACCGGCCGGAGAGGAACATCCTTACGGCGGTCCAAAGAGCTGGTGGAGCCAGAATTGGCAGAGGAGAGTGGGTGGTTGCTGGTATGAGCTCCATATGGAGGAGGCTGGGGCTTATTAGGAGGAGGACCCGAACCGATTTTGCTGGAATCCTGAATCTTAACACACAATAAAGGATTTTAATTTGACAAAACAATGAGGGAGCAATATTTGTATGCATACTACTGGTGTTAGTTCAATGTACCTTATCTGCAGGAGCACCTAAGGGTGCTGCTGTTTTACTGGTCGTGTCCGTTCCAGACTCCTTCCAGTCTGGTGGTTTGACTGATGTGTTGCTCTTATTGAGAGCAGGCCAACTGGCATCATTTGCTGGAAAGGGAAAGAAAAGGAGCTTTAGTACAAGACCAGACATGACAGAGCTCTTCACAAGCACATTTACTATTAGAGCAGTATGGTAAACCGCATTGCTAATATATTAGAGATGACTTCCAAGTATGTTCTTTAGTTAGAAGACATGAAGTATAGTAGTTATGAATACATAGACTTACTCAAGTTTTCATCTACAAGAATAGCTTAGATGACACTACATTTCAAGATATGCTGCTCTACATGTGGGTTGAGCGAATGATACCTTGATGATTTTAGCTTGAAATCTGATCCATATGACTGATTTGAGTTAGGAGTAAAGCAAATTGACTAAGCCACCACTCTACGTTGTATATGTGTGACATTTTGTGCAAAGTCAAGTTAGCTGAAGGTTAGAGGCTGATGAAATGGACACCAGTATTTAGTGAGTTTAATGTACTGAGGATGAGGCAGAGAGCCCAGTGAACCTTATACCGGGTAGTTCTCATGCCAGCACAACACATTCATTTTCACTTCAGAGATCTTTCTCTCTACCTCAATTCATTCTTACACACAATCACACACACACACACACACACAAATTCCCAAAAGACAGGATCAGCAGCTTTTGACTCTCTGAATTGCAGTAAAGAGCAAATCAACAGGATTTACTTTAATTGAGCAGGCAGAGGGGTCTAATGTATCATTAAAGGTACTACTGCAAGTCAAAACCTGTCATTTTGACTTCTGTCCTAAAGACATGTTTAGTCTAGAAAGTTGCCTCCTCTGTGGTTTTTAAAGACACACAGGACCTGTAACCCAATAACTCCTATTGTTTAGAAGACTGAAGAATAAAAGCTGTAAGAAACTCACAATTTGAGTCACTTAAAGTCCAAAAATTCTGAGATTAGATCACAAAGAAATAGACATTTTAAATGTGATTAGTTTACCCAATAAAAATGCACTACTATTCAAAAGTTTTGGTTTGTCAGATATTCTCAATTGTTTTCACTTAAACCAAGGGTTTCCAAACTCTGTCTTTGAGGGCCAGTGTTTAGCTCCAATAAGCTTCATACACCTGCCAGGAAGTTTCTAGTATATCTAGTAAGAGCTTAATTAGCTGGTTCAGGTGTGTTTGATTTTGGTTAGAGCTAAACTCTCTAGGAGACCGGCCCTCCAAGAACGAGTGTGGACACCCCTGACTTAAACCAATGTAGTGAATTATTATGAACACATTAATCTGATCAAAAATGACATGGAATATAACAACCTTATAAATATTTTGTGAACAAATCAGCATATTAGAAATGAATTAATTACTGGGAATCAAAATACTGGAAAATTATGCTGAGAAATCAGCTGTACACTTACATTTAAAATATATTTTCTTTAACTGTCCAGAATAATTACGAATAACTCACAATATTTCCTATATGCACTGTTTTTTATGACATTAAAGCTGCGGTCACACTGGACTTTTCTTCCTTTAGACTTCCATTCAAATGCACGCAAATGCGTCAGACCGGAAACGCAAGCTTGTGCGACAGGTTTCGCAATTCGCAGCGTTGCAAAGTTCTAGTTTGGTGAACTCTGACCTGCGAAATCACATCATGTGACTGCGTGAGACCAACCGATGATCAAAACATGACCTCTCTGGACAAATGTAAGATAAGGACCAATCGCTTGCTTTTTAAAATGTCTATTCATCTTGTTTAATCCCGCCCCTCTTCGCAGCACCATACGACAGAATTTCGCAAGATCAAACTCTAGTGTGACTGCAGCATAATACAGCATAATTACTGCACTTTCAATGAAAAGCACAGCCTTGGTGAGCATACAAAAATTTTTAATCTTACCAACCAAAACAGGTAAATAGTGTATGTTGTTGGCATAAGAACAGAGTAAAAAGTCAAAATTAAGAATTAACATTAATTTAAGATTATCTTGGCTTAGGTTTGTCCTCTTTTTGTCCCACTTGAGCTGCATGAACTTCAGAAATTCATGATCTTCATTTCAAATTCATGTTCTTTCAAATTGAGAAGATCCAAAACAGCATCTTCAGCTTTAATACAAAGATTTGACTTGTACATGGTGCACTTGATTCAGACATTCTGCTTTTATTCTCGTACAGTCACTTAAACTGCTTTGATCCTGCTCACTACACTGAATAAGGTTCAAAGGCCGTTCCTCCTGCCCTCCACATTAGACACCTTCCCACTCACGAGAAGCGCCATCGGACCCTGCAGCAGAGCAGGTGGCTGGGGGTGGAGCCCCAGGGCCTGGGCGGGGCTCTGGAGGTGGTGGAGCAATGGGGTCCACTATGATGTCTAAATCAGAGACCTTCCAGGGGCCTGGGGGCTTTCTCACTCCATCTAATTACCCACAAATCCCACAACATCAAAGTACATGGACAGCAAAGAGAAAAGAGACACACACATACACAGGCACAGCAACAGAGCAGAAATTACAAGAGGTTAGAAGTGAAGAAAACAAGAAATAACTTCACAAATACGTTGAAAAGAGGAAACCCATAGTAAGAAGAGATGGGATACATGCCACGGTCATTAAGAGAGCTATCAAACCATGCGCATGCTTTCAAACCCTTCAAATTGGCACTTCTGGTGCCTCTAGAATGTTCTCTAGAAGAATGATGGATTGCTTAATCGTAAAAGAATTTTGTCTCAGCATCAAGCCTAAAGTTTACTCCAGTTTTAATGCATATGCTAAGTTGTGCACATGACATAAATCTAACCATCAAGGTCACTTAGTGATATCCTAAAGTCTTATATATAATATTAAACTATTAGAATTACTATATTTTATCCATACCATCTCCATATCTTCAACCTTTCAAAAATACGCACTCGCACACAACTGAACATGGAACCCCACAACTGAAGATGGAAGATGATCTCCAAATCAAAATATCCTAAACAAATTAATAATGACTATAAAAAAGATGTGGTTGTTAGACTGCTACACTTTTTTGTGTTGTCAATGTTGACATGTTTATACAGTTCTTATTGGTGTGTGTGGTGCACGTTGCGTGCAATGTTGTATACTTTATAACCACCTTCAAGGACAGTTGGGATCGCAAGTCACTGGAATTGTTAATCTGGGGGTCGCAGGCTAAAAAGTTTGGGAACCACTGGTAAAGAGCGTAATGGCTTTTTTTTTAAACCTTTTTTTTTACAATTATCAGTTTAACCACAAGGTGGCACAAAAATCACATACAGAACCAACATCAAATGACAAGGCGACAATAGACAAGTGAACTAAGAGCTCTCGGGTTTAGAAAATTTCAGAATCTTTTATTAAGTTGAAAATTTTGAGTATTGGACTTTTCACAAGTTCTTCAGTGGAATATACTTTACATGCATCAAAACTGAAGTATACTTAGGACTTCAGACAAAAATCCACCCTTTCAAACTAATTGGTTGGATGTTACATAGTCTCTCTCAAAATATATTTACAAGGTAGCAGGTGGATAAAATAAGCAAATCTGAAGAAGATTGAAAAAAAATGTGATATTTTTAAAATTTTAAGTCTTATGAAAAACTTTTTGGCACAATTTTAGATTAATGGTCTATTAATTCATGATAATCAATGCATTTACTAACATAAACCAAGAATGAACAGTCTTGTAAAGCATTTATTAATCATAGTTCAACATTAAATAATGCATTATTAAAATCCAAACTTGTGCTTGTTAATATTAAATAATGCACAGTGAGTCAACATGAACTAACGTTATTTAACTTAAATAACATTAACGTGAATAAATACCTTAAAACATGTATTACTAATAGTTTGGTCATTGTAGTAAATACATTACCTAACATTAACTAATGGACCATTATTTAAAAGTGTTGCCAACTTGTTTTGGTCAATCATAGCTGGCTGAACTCAAAATAATATGAGAACAAAATTAAATGTGGTTGTTTGCTTTAGAAGGCTAAGAGAGTGTTTTTGTGCTAATGTGCCAGTAACCAAAAGTCAGATGTACAAGACCTAAAAACAGATGCCACTCATCAAAAGTAAGCACAGCATCTTTGTATTCAGTTTCCATATTAATATGTAAAGTTTATATATTAGTTAACAGTGACTCACAAAAAAATAAAATAAATAAAACAAATCACACAGACAAAGGGTACCATTTATTTGACAATAGTTTAAATGCAAATAAATGTCTGGTGTAATGGCATAAGTCATTGATTAAGGACTGACCTGACTTTGAACGTGCATGATTGACTTGGGTGTTGACCCCAAGCGACTGCGGTTTGAGGGGTTCAGGTGGCACTGCATAACCCTCCTGCCTGCCTGGCACTGGAACCTGGATGTAGGGTCCCACAGCAGCAACACGGCCAGTGTTTCCGTGGCCTGGTTGTGGAGAGGGAGGGCCGTTTACTCTATTCAGCTGCAGGAAAGGGAGAAAATGGAGGAAAACATGACGATAAGGTAACAAACAAAAACGATGAGCTTACTTGAATGTCCTAAATATAAATATAGTCTATAAAACCTCTGAACGGTTTAAAAAAAGCGTCATAAATAAATGAAACTAATAATCATGAGCAAGTGATGCAGCCCTGGTCTTACTGGAAGGTTTTCCTTTTGACGTGCCTCAGCTTTTCTCTTGTAGAGTCGATCTCTGAGCTCATTGATACGCTTGTCCATCAGTGTCACCTCCATGTTTCTCTTATTCAACAGCTCTTTCTGCTGCTGAAGTTTACTGTTCTGCTCCTGATTCAGCTTATTGCGGATCTGATGGAGATGAACAGGAAAAATAAACATCATTGCTGCAAGAAATGACAGGCAGAAATAGATAGGCAGATTAATAATCAATTAAGATCTATGATTAAGTCCATGAACAGCCTATACAAGATAAATGCATAAATCCAGTATAGTTTTAAGTAATAATCATTGTTGTAAATAACTTTTTGATGGTGTTTTTATGCACTATTTATAATTATTGCTAGTATAAATTCACATCATTATTATTTTTTTTCAATTATTCCTAACAGGATACACACAATATAGAACAATACAGAAAGAATAGTCAATAATACTTGGATGATAAACTGATCAATATGTCCTTAAACCTGTATCAATCTCTTTTACTGACAATTTGTTGATGAATTTTACAAACACCCTACTTGTGGAAAGTGTCCTCTAATAAAACCAATATGACCAAAGGTTTACATTTACATTTGGCAAACAATCTTGTCCAAAGCAACATACAGCTGAGGAGACATTCAGCGATTCAACAAGAAGAGGCAATACACACAAAAAGTGCTAGTTATATAAACGAAGATTGATATAGACCAAAACTTAGCATAGCACAATCTCTTCCATCAGATCAGTGGCAGTACCTGCAGCTCCTGGTAGAGTTTGCGGAGCTCCAGAGCAGCGGTGCCGGTCACCTGACCCCCGATGGTCTGCAGGCCATTCATTTTGCCTCTCCTCAGGTCCTCCAGCTGTTGACTGAGCTGATCTACCCTCAGGACGGCTGCCTGCAGCTCCGCCTGCTTCTCCTGGAAGAGCCCGCTGATGTGCTCGATCTCTGCGGCTAGCAGACCACAGCAGTGTTAAACACACTCGTGCAACTACATGATCCAACATGCTTTCTCCATTACTATAGGATTATTATTTAATGGTCACTGAAAATATTATGCATGGATTTACATGTCATACAGGAGCTCATGCAAAATGCAAAACCTGGAGGTTCATCTGACTTGTATTGTTTCTACAATCTGCCAACCCTATTACTTTGCCTAAATTTTGGCAACACTGGTTCAAAACTCCAGTCCGGGAAACCCATTGTACATTATCTGAATGTACATTATCGTGAGCTAAATTGGGTGTGTTCAGTGGTGGAAAGAGTACTGAAAAATCACACAAGTAAAAAAATTACTACCATTACTATCATTAAAATGCAGTGCCATTAAAAGTATCTGTTATAAATACTCCTATAAATACTAGTGAGTATTACACTGTGAAAATTACTTCACCTTACACCATACAAATTAAAAAGGTAGCTTACATCAAAGTCAATTACTTTTAAGGGTGTTTCTAAGTGCAAGTTAAATTATTTGCCAATCATGAACTGTACATTTGAAATGTGGGATTAATTTCATGTAAGAACATTTTACACTAATAATTGCACATATAATAAGCCGACAGAACAGGTTGATGCGTTTATATGCAGAGCGAAATCTGTGTTTCTTAATGAGAAAAAATATATCTGTGACAATATGCTAACGCTTATACACTTTGAACCCTGACTAACAAACTATGACTGTCCAGCAGTTGGTGCCGCAAACCAATCTCATGCAGCACTGATTCATTTGAGCATGAATTTGAAAACGTAACATTCTGTAGTGCATTTAGCTATGGTTTAAGTAGGCATACAGTAGGCATCCTGCTTTTTTTTTTTTTTTTTTTGATTGAATGGGAATTATTATTCTACATAGCCAACTGTAGAAAACAAACAAACATTAAAGTAGTTAGCAGGTTAAAGTGAAATGGTGCAATAAAAAGTACCGATACAGCACTAAAAGCATACTTAAGTAAAAGTACACATTTTTTAACCACTCAGCAAAGTACAATTACTGAGAAAAACTACTCAAGTACAGTAATTTGACTTTTTTTTTTTACTTCTTGCTTTACACCACTGTTAAATAAACATTTAGTCTTATCATACTCACAAATATGACTCATCATAAAGAAGCAATTCTCACAAAAAGTTACTAAACAATACATTTTTAGACAAATCCTAGATTAATGATGGTATAGGAAACATGTGAGAAGAATATTTTTAAGAAACTTACTAAATGTGTGGTGGGTCCCCAGGAACAACAGCTCTAGCACTACATTAGCAAACCACTAAACTTGAAGTTAAAACTGAAGAAAACAATTCATGAGCAAGATTTCCTCACCATCCTGCAATTAAGTACAAATAACAATCCCCAAAAATCTCATTTTAATCTCCAGATGAGATGAAAATCCCTTCTGGAGTTGCGTGTGTCTAAAGAGTTGGCATGATGCGAGATTTTAACAGTCTTAATCCTGACTGTACGTCATGTGCGTGTGTGATCGCTGTTGTAGCTGGAAGCTCAGTGCTCTCTCACACAAACCACTTGGCTTAATGCAGCACGCAAAGGTCAAACATGCATCATAACAGCAAGAAGTGGGCTGTAACTTATCTACTGGGATGGAGTCAAGCGAGTACATACACAGGTTGCCATTGATGACTTTGCTGTAGTCCACTTGGCCCCTCATGGCACGGATCTTCTTGAGTTTGGCTTCTTGACTCTCCACTCTTTCCTTCAGCCTCTGCAGTTTCTCTGTTTCAGACACAGCCTGCTGTTGCCGTCTCTCCTGCTGCTTAAGATAGCGCAACCGCTGCTCCTGTGGAAAAAAAATACATACAATAAGCAAAAACAAGCAAAAACAAAAATTGGAAAAACATTAAGGGGGTAACGGATCACAAATCTCATGGTTTGGCTCACGTTATAGTTTTTTAGTCACGGATCGGACCATTTTTCAGATCAGCCAAAAAGGAGAGACGACAAAATGTAATTTGCTTTCCATTTATTACAAAAACAGTACTGCAAAACAATTTTGTTTTTAACAAACAGAACTTAGAACCTGTAATTTTTCTTTAAAAATCAGCTGAATAAAAATAGATTGTAAAATATTCAGTACAATAATCAGTACTGTGAAAAATTCACTGTTACTGCTAGTGTTGCTAATAACGCTGAATGTATAAATCTAACATTATTTGTACAACTCATATTTATTTAGTCTGATTTTCAATAAATGATTCAGTTATTCACTTATCAAACTTCATGTTTCATTGCTAGATGGATCATTTTTGATGAATTATTTAGTGGCTTATTTTTGATGGCTGGTTGGCACCACCTGTTGGTTAAATAATGTAATCGATGCCTACAACTTTCATTTTTTGTGCATATTATGGTGATTTTAATCTTTACCATACACATCAGTGGTTTTATCTAAACTATAAACTGTTATCCCAGTACTTCTGTGTTATTTGACTGTTTGTAACTTCATAACTAACTCAAAAGACTAAAGACTATGTCTCTTTCTTGATTTTTGCGTTTTCAGATTTGAATGCAGCAATTCGAAGGATTAATAAACATATGCAAATCTCCATCATTTATAACTTATGTTGCGTGAGTGTTGAGATCCCGATCTTTTAATGATTAATTGCGCAGCTTACACTGAATGCATTAATGCAGGCTAAACAAGTAGTGACAGAAAACACCTTTTTTAACCTAAGAAACCCACCACATCCCGAATAACCTACCACAACTTCTTCAATCATAATATTTTACAGGAAAGCCTAAATGCTTTCATACTTGTGATTCAAATGATGCGAAAGGTGTTCTCTCTGCAATAGTTACAAGTTTAGGATTAATCTACAAGTAAAAAAGTAATAATCCGCAGTTCACGTGTGTTCCGAACCACGGGTTGTAACCCGTACGAATCACGGATCAACTGTGATCCATTACACCCCTAAAAAAACATGCATGAACAGAACCAGTAAGCTGATGTCTGTTTGTTTTGTTTGTTTTAAACTCTCCATTTATCATAAGATGGATTTCCATCCTAAAGTGAAGGGCATCTTTTACAAAGTCCCAAGTGTTAATTAGGTGCATCTCCATTCATTTTTAGAGCAGCTGACTTGTAATGGTTACCCTAGTAACCAACAGTAAACAAGAAAAGCAAAGCAGGTGGTTGATTAAGTGTAATGTTCACAACATCAATTTATTCAGCAAATGTTTTTCCATATTAGGGCTGGGCAATTAATCGACCAATTAATCGAAATCGTCATTCAGAACGTATAATCAATCTATTTTTTCCAGGTAAATTTTTTTCCCTACCGCATGTGGAGTCACGTGACCCCGCTCTGTTTACACTTCTGGGTCAAGCACAGCATATGGTCTGGCGCAACTACATGTTGCAATGACGCATAGCGCAAGCTCTGTGATTGATCAGCTTGTTAACGTTGACAAGTGTGGGCGGTGTGGACAGGGCAAAAAATTGTATAAATAAAATAATCGTTCATTAATCATAATCAAGTTAAAATGTTCAACTAAACGAGATTTTGATTTTAGGCCAAATCGCCCAGCCCTATTCCATCTGCCATTATCTATTATTATTTATTTATTAATAATGTTGCTGATTGCAACATTCTGGTGTACAAAAATGGTTCTGTTGGCAGAGGAAACGAAAGCTTGACTGTAGTGTACTGAACCACATGGCTTTGTGGAAATGAGGCATGAAACAGTCAATTTCAGTGATAAGCCAATGGCTACCAATGAAGTGTCAATGGCTACCATTTTCCATTATTCTTCAAAAATAACTTCTTATTGTGTTCATCAGAAAAAAGAAACCCAAATATGTTTGAAACAAGTTGGGAGTGAGAAAAAGACGGCATATAGACCACTTTGAGGGATGTAAACACCTGTTTTACATTTTTATATTCCATTTCTTCCAAGAATCCAAAAAGATCCACATATTTTTAATGTTATGATAGCTGCTTTAATGTGAAGGTGTGATTAAATTAGCTCTTGTTACAGTTTTGAAATAGTTTGACAACAAGCAGCAAATGTTCATGAATCAATGACATCACATTAAAACGGTCTATACAGTATGCCATTTTTTTTATCCCTTTATCCAAATTACTTTAAAATCATCAGGTAGTGCCTTTTAGAATAGTAAAGTAATTGCTGTGGTAAAGTCGATAGATTTCAGTCAATCTTATTGTGTTTATCTATGAATAACATGTAAGGTCACTGCTATTACTTCAGTGAAGCACAGCCTGTTTCGGCCTAGGCCAGGGCATCAGCAGTGCCCTGACAGAGCAAAGTGCATTCAGGACAACACCATACAATCTTGTCATTACATCACAATATGACATTTAATCAAGAGAGACAACCTATTGATTTACTGTCAGTGTCAAAAAAGGAGACATTTGCTATTTAGCAGCAGTAGTACTTCCTTGGGGAAAAATGCTGTTTGCAGAGTTGACTTATTGAGTAACTAAGAGAAAATAAAAAGCAATTAGTCTCTTTTTTTCCCCATCATTTCTTTCTCCGTCTGCAGGGAACACAAACTGATGCAGTGAAATGGAAACAGTGTCTCTGAGTGAGTGAGAAAACTAAAAATAGCACACGGTGGACTTTCAATGACTGGAGGCTCGGAGTCATCACAGCACATTGACTCACAGCGATAATAATGCAAACAGCTCTAATACTGAACAGTCTGTAAGTGTGACCAGTTTCAGATTCCACACGTCGCTCTTTGTTGAACGAAGAAACGATGCTATTTAACACTAATGTGGATGAGAAATGCCTGCCAGTGCACTCAAAACATGTCAGAGTTGTTTGCGACATAATTGGCATTTTCAGGCTCATTCGGTTTTATCTCCTCAGCCTGTGGTTCCCATGACTAGCAGCCCTATACTGGTCACAACAACCTGCTGTAATGACCTATAAATGGCACTGAGGAAAACAAACATGAGGTCAGTAACTCAAAACATCTAAATGACAATATTGCGCAGTGATAATTAAGAGCTTAGAGCAGCTTCATACACAAAGTTAAAGGTTTACCCAACAAGCAGCTGTTGGGAATAATTACAGAGATACTTAATACACTAAATACCAAATAATTTAGCAAGAAATATCATAATTACATTTATCTGCAAAACATATCAAGAACATACATTAAAGTTCTGTTCATATTTATAGAACATTATTTACATTTGACAGCGAGCAAATATCTTTCACACACAAAGCCTGTGCAAAGATCGAGAAAATTAATGGTTTTGGCAGGACGAGGTGAAATCATGAGTAAATAAAATCACCACTAGATGACACCTTTTTCGCTTATCCCCTTTCATAAATGTGTATGCTTGCTTTTCTAACATCTATAGCAGTGTTTTCCAACTCTATATTTGGAGGCACACCAACACCACACATTCGTTCTAATTAAGCACACCTGATTCAATTCATCACCTTATTAGCAGAGACTCCTAGAACGGAAATATATGGGTCAGCCAAGCGAGACTCACAAAAATGTGTGCTTTTGGTTTGTCTGCACGAGCAGGGTTGGAAACAATAACCTCTCCAAGCACATTTACTGTTTTAACAACTTTAATTCCCTGCTGGCTTAAACTAATCAATGTATAATTGAATGACCATGGTAATTTTAAATTAAAAAAAATAAAAATTGAAGTACACAAATGTACTCTGGGTACATTATATGTAATAATTAAAGCCAAAGCTAGTGCTAATAAATATTAGTCCAATATCCTTCTTAAAGATGAGATCACACCATTCCGCATCTACTGTATTTAGGCATGGGCCGATATAAGATTCTGACGGTAAGACAACCTTGGATAAAAATATCACGGTTTCACGGTATTGTGATTACTGCTCTAAAATATGTTCTTTTTAAATGTCTGGGTAAAAAAACTAAAACTTTTTTCCCCTTTAAACACAATATACTTATTTTGAAAAACATTTAATACATTTTGGGACAGTAAACATGCCAGGCGACTTCTGCTGCCTCATTAGTTTGTAAAACACAGATTTCTTTACAATTTAAAATGGCATCTTTGGAGATCTTTTCTGCTAGAGATACTGTTATCCTAAAAAATAAATAAATAAAATAAAATAGTACACATACCTTAGGAACGGTATAGCAGAAAATTGTGATGATCGAAATTTGACGGTTTTAAAGTCTTGACTTTTCCAAAACACGGTATACCTTGAAAATGGTTATCGTCCTATGTATAACCAGGAATAGCTTGATATCACACAAGTATAAAGCTGCTAGGAGAATAAAGAATACGATAAATCATGAAAAGCTTCAATTATTTCCAAATTTCCCATAAATACCACCACAGAGTTCAAATAAATGCTTATCCCTGAAGTGGACGAATTGTCAATATGTTATTATATGCTAGCAAATCACAATGCAGTGGTGCTTCAAAAGCATGATACTTCAAGGGAAAACAAATCATTTTGCCACCCTTTTATTAGTATAAGTGTTGCAAATTTGCTGACAACTGATTCACAACCAAACAATCCTCCAGATTATTTTACATTCTATCTGAAAAACAAAGCCAAAAGAGCTCAATCAAAACAGATACCAAACCATTTTAACTACAGTGAATTACTGCCAACTTAGTTTCAATGGCAAATGCTAACAGGTGAAAATATTTGCATTTACAGCTCGAGTCATATTCTTCACTTATTTGGCAATGTTATTACAGTAGCTAGTTATATCATGCCAAAAATACAATTCACAGTTCAGTGGTGTCTAAAAGTCTGAGAACACTAGTTAAAAATAGTAGCAAGCAAACAACAACAACAACAAATGCTTACATTTGACTAACAATCTAGAAACTTGAATACTTGTGATAATTTAGTATCCAAACTGAAATTTAAAGCCAAAAACATACAAAAAGGCAAAACACATGGTACTTTCCCAAAAATATCACTGCATCATTCACTTGCTAGCTACATGGACCTTGCACATCAAGTTAATTCTAGCTAGAATAAATGCACACCAATGAATAAAGAAAAAAACATGTTTATTTGCCAATTTTCCACCCAAAAGCCACCAAACAAATGGCCTCTCTTTCTAAGGATGAAAGAAAACGATGTTCAACGTCTACAAAATTATTAAAAATCAAAATAGACACGTCATTTTGAATAAGAGTAAATCACACCTATGTTAGATTCAACAGCAAATGCAGATGAAAATAGTTGTGTCTCGTCCCCCAACAGACGAAAACAAAGATCTATAAAAAGATTGCCATCAAAAGAGCACATCTGAGCGCGTTACCTTAGCGACAAGCATCTGTTGCTGGGCCTCAATTTGCTGCTGCTGACGAGTGGCCATCTCCTGCAGCTCTGAGAGAGTGAGCTCCACGCGAGGATTTCCCACCTACACACAGAGAGAGAGAGAGAGAGAGAGAGGCGGAGAGATGGAGAGAGAGGAGAGACGGAGAGGAGAGAGAGAGAGAGAGAGAGAGAGAGAGAGAGAGAGAGAGAGAGAGAGAGAGATGGAGAGAAAGAGAGAGAGGAGGGGCAATCAGGCCAAAAAAATAAACATGCACAGAAACAAGGATATAAAAATGGCTGTTTTAAAGGGAGGGTCGTGAACAAAAATATTTTTTGATACAGCATATAAGAGATCACTGTACACTCTCAGAAATAAAGGTACGGGAGCTGTCACTGGGGCAGTACCTTTTTAAAAGATACATATTTGTTCCCAAATAGTCCACAGTGGTACCTAAAAGGTGCATATTAGTACCTAAATGTACCTAAAAAGTACCTTTGGGGGTACCATTATGGACCCTTCAGGTACAAATATGTACCGTTTAAAAAGGTACTGCCCCAGTGACAGCTCCCGTACCTTTATTTCTAAGTGTACTGTAACGGCATACTCTGTGTAAAACTTTCTCAATTTAATAACAACCTAAATATAAGCCCACTGCCAAAACAACAATTTGTGGAATGTGCCACTTTTATGTAATCGTTCATCTAAACTCCGTCTCCGCCTCAGATGATCAACACCTGCTTTTACATCACTAGCTGGGTTTCCAAATTGCCCTGCACAAAAGGTTTTTACTCTCACTTGAGGTGGTTTTGGACTTGAAAAAGGGTTCATGTGAATAATTGGAGATGGAAACGCATTTGCTGAATAAACTCTTTGACGTAGCGAACATTACACCCATTTGACTAATCAGCTGTCTCCATGCGCTTAAGTCGTGGCGTATGAAATGTTGAAATATGAAAAGGTCCAAGCCACTACTCATTTGAACTGAGAAAATATTCATTTATGACCACTTTTTAGTCATATCACACATAAAAAGTGAATTTGGGTGTATCTTGCTGCATCACAGACACCAATATTTGAACAATTTATAAAAAAATTAATCACTGATAGTAGGTATGGATATATACATGGTTTCCGCTACATTCATTCTTCCATGGCGGGGCACCACATCAAAATTCATTCCCACCACAGCTACATTACAGCTTCTCATTCAAAACATTCAGTCATTGTTGATTTTTTTAATAGCAGGTTATAAATCGCACTAAAACGTGGTAAAAGGTACTGTAAGACTAGAGAATTATAACAGAGCGAACTTTTCCCTTTAAGGTGACATACTGACTGACTGACAGGGCTGTGCAATGCGTGAGGCCAGCAAACACAATGTAGCTTTCAGTTATGATGAACACAGTTTCCATAATTATACTTTTTATAGATAAAGGTCTACGGTTCTGTATACAATGACTATCTCTTGCTGGAGTTTATAGCCGTTTCACTTTACCAGGCATGTGCAGGAATCCTTAAAATTAATTACAATACCTTTTGAAGACTTTAAGACTTTCTCAGAATATTTTCTAATCAGTATCAAACCTTTAACTTATTAAACAGTTGTAAATAAACAGTTGTTAATAAACAGTTGTAGTTAAATCAATGGAGCACAACCATGCAACAGAACTCAGATTAAACTGGAAGAAACAAAGCTTGAAAGAATAAATTATGCGGTTGTTTTCAGCGACAGGCTTCAGCCATTGTTTAAATTCGTCTTTCTCCAACCAGGAGTACGCAAACTTACATTTTCCCATCGGTTTCGCTTCATGTGTAGAGCGTCACATCACCATCCCGCGTTTGTCGCAAATTACGTGACATCACCCAGACGGACGAGCTTGGCCAGACGCGACCTTGCCAGAATCAATCTCGTGGATCAAGCATGCCGGTGTTTATATTAAGAGGAAAATAAATCTATTTATGCATTTTTGGAGTCAAACACTTTGGACAACCCTTGAACTAAAATTAAAACCTTGTAAAACACAATTAAGACTTTTTAATACCTTTTAAGGGCCATAATTTTCTCATAATTATCAACTTTTAATACTTCAAGACCCTGCGGACACCCTGCTTCAGGACGCATCAATGCCATTCTGTAGGTCTATTGGAGACATTCACAAATATTCCTAGCATACCTAATAAATGTTGGAGACATACTCGTTACATAAACGCACTTCAGCACCATATATTTGAGAGCGCACAAGAAAATCTGTGATTGAGCATATTTGAGGGTGTGCAAGAAGTTTTGTGCATGAACAGAAAAAATAAATAAATAAAAATAAATAAATAAATAAAAATCGGCGCTCTAGCAAAGAGATTCACATGCTCGAATTACATGAATGCCATCTTGACTTGTAATACTGCCTCACGACATTTGCCATTTGAAATAACACCATAGGTAGTTGGAAGATTTGTGTAAAGGGCCTGCCGCCACAGTTGGACAAAATCCTAGAGGAAACACTGATATACATTGCATTCGTTATTTTTGAAAGATTTACATCGCTGTGTAAACGTTTACTATTACAATTGTTTGAGTCTCCCTATACAGTTTGATATGGCGCTTGGACCCGGAAGTCCCGTTGCGTGACATCACACTTAACAAGCAGATTATGCATGCATTGTTTACTGTTGCTCTCTAGGTTACCAATACTACAGTCAGCCACTCTAACAATTAAGATGTAAACGCACCTTATTCATCAAACTGAAAAGATTTATTTCAAGTGAGGGTGGAAACCAAACCAAATGATAACATTGCTCTCAAGAGAATAAGACACTGTGCAGTGCTAAACACAGTTTAAGCATTGCCTTCATTCTAATCCCAGCAACAGGAACGTGTGAATAAACTTCATAAATAATGAATTTCCAGACTACATCAGCAGTAACTTGGTCCTTTGCTCAAGGCACAATTCAATGTTGGATTTTTACAGTGACTGAAAGTAAGATGATGCCGTTTCATAGTAAAGTTAATAGCTTTAATTTTTGTAAGTAGAAACCATTGCTTTGTCATTAGACATTGTCTGATAATAATTTAATATACATCAGTGTACCACTAAGAAGGGTCCAGGATGTCAAACACGCATGCAGAAATTAACAATAGCTGTCCTTTCCTATTTAGGAATTAAATTAAAAAAACAAAATGAGAAATTTTTAATAAGCATAACTGTTAGCTAATCACACCAGTGTATGTTTACTTCAGAGTCCCCAATCTGCTAGTCCAACTCAAGCAGTGTGTTGTGATGGGTGTCCAAAAAGCACAGAAAATAGTCAAAACTATTATTTTAATTTTTAATGAAAATGATGGGATCCATTGGTGTCAAAACAGTACAAAATAATCATTAAAAATGGTAGCTCATGACCCCTTCAACTCTACGAACACAAACGACAGAGAAGACTGTGAGAAACAGATAGGAGCGTGTATCTGCAGGGCTTCATCGCAGTGAAAGCTAGGTGTGAAATGACCTGCGGCCAAGTAAACACTCGGAGCTTAATTACAGCATTAGCGCTAATGTTAGAGTAGACCTGTTAAGCTCATTGGGAAGAGCAATGGTGACGCTTTTAGCCGAGAGGGTCTACAGCAGGCCTGCGCTGGAGATGCATCCCAGAATCCCACTCTGTCACTCTGCATTTTGGAAGATAAGAGCAAGTTGCCTGTCACCATGGCTCTCGCCAGGGTGTCGCCATGGCAGCAGAGCAGAACCGGCATGAGGCAAAGATTAAAGGCACCAAAATACACAGGCACCGATTGCCATGATGGGTTGCATTTCAGAGTAATCAAGCAGAACTGAGGTGGCGCGGTACACGATGTAAACACAAAATGTGAAACGCAGTTATGAAATGAAGTAGTGAAGGATGACTTACTTAAACCAAAAGCAGAACACCGTTAATAATCTGGTTCATGCTGTTCCGAATGTTGTTCCCCTTGAAATTCTAAACTACTATTGTCTTTGTCAATAGACGTTGAATCCATTTCCTAAAAAGCCAAGCGTCTGTTTTGTCTCTGGGCTGTCCTAAGCCAAAGCCACACAAGTGCACTCAGACAGTGTTTGTAGTTTAAGCTGGGACAGTCATTAAGGTTATATAAGGACTTGGTGGAATCAGCTGGAGTAAAATAAGTTTAGCAATTATGCCAGTATGCTAATTGTCACGCCAAAAATACAGTTTTTAATAAACTGGGGTTTTTAGGTGCTAAAAAACTATAACTTTGTCATCAATGTTTCCTAATGTGTTGCTTTGCTGTGGAATACTGCAATATTTTAGGTGACATGCTTCTGATCAGTGCATGATTTCAATTATAAGTGCATTTCTTCTTCCATAATAATATTAATAATAATACAATCTATCTGACCACAAATATTTGAATGTTAGCGTATAAAAATTTTTAACCTCCCGTTACTGACAAATGTGCTACTCAAATACTGATGGTCCATGAAACAACATTCAATGGGGATCTATCAGCAATAACACTAACATTACCTCGCATGAGCACACAAATATATAGAGCAAGAGGAAAAAAATACTGTGTTGATGTTTGTGGCTTGGTTTTGCCAGGTCACCTACAGCCCACGGCTGTATCTATTCATAGCAAAGTTAATAATATGATCCATTTCCATAATTCAAAGGTAGTACGCATAATTGATAGTTTTTTGCACTATGTTGTGATGGTGTAAAATGTGTCTATAATTATCTCATAGACCAATACTCGCATCTCGTAATTGCTTGTTTTTGTTGATCTTGACACTTTAAAATCACAGTGCACACTATCATTTAGTGTAGCCGTTTATATTTACACGGATGATTAAAAGAATAGAGGGTTGAGCTACAGGAGATTTGAAGGAAAAAAAAAATGTAAAAATGACACCGTGAATACAGTAACATCTGACATCATATAATAGTTTAATTGTCTTTTCAGAACGTTATAGGTTAAGATCACCTGGATATGTGCACAGAATCAAGTCACATAACAGACAAAAAATCATGAGCATATGAATTTTGTTTAGCAAGGACACAAATTAATCAAAACAAATTTCTTTAAATATGTATTTTATTTTCAAATTTAGTTTAATAAATCAAATAAACAGTACAGAATTAATTAGTACAGCCTATACTATAATTTATATTAATAGGCTTTACTATTAGTTATATACAGCCTACTATAAAAAATTATATAAGAATGAGAAATGCTTCTTATTCTAATAAGAAATGCTGGGCCGTGCCTTTTAGTTTTCAGCGAGTTTTAGGCTGGAAACAGTCAGCACCATTTGGCAACATTGGTTCTCGGAAGTAAACAAACAGCTGGCGGTCAGCTCACGTGTGATTTCGCGGCTGCGAATACATTATAACATGAAGACAGAAATGACATTTTTGGGGAAATTATACCTTATAAATACATTATGTGACACTTTTAACACTGTTTGTAGGTGTCAATGTTGCTGTGAAGATTTGTGCGTCTGCTTTGCTTCTCTCCTGACCTTGAAAATATAATTTACTGAATCGTAGAAAAAGCTGAATTAAGATCGTGTGTAGGGAGGGTTCGAATCGAGATAGTGATTTTTTTTCGATTAATCGTGCAGCCCTAACCCAAACTCAACTTTAAATAACATTTACAAATGCATAAAAACTGAAGGATTTATTTTCTCTATTTTTGCATTTTACAAATTTGTTTTAGTTTTAGCGTTTTTTTTTATTAACCATTTCAGCTTACACATACACATAAAAACCTATTAATAACAGTAGTATTTCTATCAATACATTTTAACAGCAAACCACTGCTTAGGAAGTTCACAGATTATATATGCTTTCAAAAAGCATTATAGGACCACAATCTCTGATCTTCTGATGCTGTGTGTTTCATTTCATTAGATTTCAGCTTCCATGTTTAAACTTCTCACAAACAACTGATACAGATTTCATTGTGTTAAAGCACACAAATGTCAAACAAGCAGCTTGAACAGGTATTTAGAAGTGTCCTTTGCTTTCAAATGTAAAAAGACTGAGCTCATGATTAATGTCGATACAAAATTGTCCCTTCAATTTAAACTAACGATTAATGATTGTTGAGGGAAAAAAGTGTGTTTTGCCTGAAGCAGAAGACCCAATCGCCTCTAAATCAAATCAGCTGTCATTCTAAATCAGAGTGAGGGATTGAATTTTTTCCCCACTGCTACCACTTTAACTGTGACAGATACACAAAGCAACAATACACACACTATTTATACCTATTGTTTAAAACTGACAAACAGCATCCTTTCAATACTTCAAAATACCAACAAGAATGCACAACACATTTTATCTCAGTGCTTACCTATTTTTAAGTTCATTTAAGTTAGTTTATCTCCGCACAAAATTCTAGACTTGATCAATATCGACGCATCTTTTTTGCAAATTCCCCAAAAGCACCAGCTCCATAGCAGACCTCCCAGTTTCGTTCCAGCCCAAATGACTCAACTCAGTTTGCTAGGGAAGTGATTCATGACTTAAAGGCCAATTGTGTCAGGCTCTGTTTACCCACACGGCCATTCTGTGTGGCCACATCACATGGTGGAGCTCATCTCCATGGCAATGAGGCACAAGGAAGGACATTGAACAGAAAGATTTGATTATCCTTTATGAGGTGGTTCTGGGGGGGGGGAAACTTCCCTCAGATGATCAACATAGGAAGATCACAGATGGTTTCCAGAGTTAGACTGCATGATATGATCGGTTTCTACCAAACGCAGTTGTATAAATATGGCTGTGGATCTCTAGGGAAGGTTTAAGTGATTGTTCATCTGTGGGTTGAAACTCAATGTTTGTTAAAACAATAAAAGGTCCCATAAGGTAGATTAAGAAAAGATGGTTTTAATTTTAACAGGCAAGAAAATTCCTGTCAAGCTGAAGAAAGAGAATCAGCTCCAGCTTGTTTATTTTCATGTTGAGAATTTGATCAATGTTTTCTTGCTATGTAGGTGGGCAATGACAAGTTTTTTGAAGCTGTTTATTAAACAAAAGATAAAGAAAAGGTCAGATAGTAATAACATAGAACTTCAATAGATCATGTGCAGAGGTGGAGTACCCAAAACTGTACTAAAGAGAGAAATTCCACAATATAAAGATCTTAAAACTATCGATTCATCTATAAAAGAGTTGACACAGAGTGGTTCAAATGAATCGTCTTGGTAACTAATCTTTGGCCGTGTCAGTGAGACGTTGATACAGAACTCAAGCCCCGCCCACTTGTTGCATGCGCAGGCCTGGGAAAATTGAACCCCTCAGCCCCGCCCACAAACACTGTAGAATGAAAAAGAGGAAGACAAACACTGTAGCAGATCCCAGTTAAAGCAAGTCGCGAAGATGCTGTGCTCTGTAGTGTGAGGGAAAGCTAGTGTCATTTTCCCAAGCCAAAGATGAGGCTGTGAAGAGTCAGTGGTTGAATATTATTTATTTATTGAAATTTTGTTTTATAATAATTTTTTTCTGGGTTTTTCACCTTTATTGGATACGACAGTAGAGAGTATTGACAGGAAAGCATGGGGAGCAGAGACAGGTGAAGGATTGGCATAGGAACTCGAGGCGGAACCGAACTCGGGTCGCCGTGAGCACCGGAGTACATGTGTAGAGGCACTAACCAGTGCACCACTGGCGACTACGTTGAAGTTTATTTTTGCAAAAACTTCAGCATTATAGTCCCAGCTTTGAGCTATGTTCCCGTCATTTTTCTGACAAGTGCTTCAGCAATCTACACACAATGGGGATTCGTCAGCTGTTTGTTAAAGGGAGGATCAGGACTTTGTCAGAGCTTGACAGAAACTTTACAGTACAGTTTATGAATCAGCAATTCTCTGTCTCACACTGAAGTAGTCAACCAATCGCAATAGACTGGGTCATCGGACCAATCAGTGCGGATTAGCATCGTGCTAAAGAGGGGTTTGGGAAAAAATTAATCTCTGAGCGAATCATATGGGAGCCGTTGGGATAATTAGGTAAAAATTAAATGCATATTATAAGAAAATGAAAGTGTTTTTTGACATTGCATGCACATCAACCTGTTGTTGGAGACCGTCAAAACCAAAATATCACCATTTTATACTGCATAACAGAGGCTCTTTAATTTCCTGCACATAGGATACATTTACAGAATTGGCAAATGCTCATTGCCACTTCATACAGCACTCTTTATTTTCCTTGTCCTCTTACAACTCATCTTCAGTGTGAGCAGGGAACTAAACAAATCATTCAAACTAATTTGTGAACTATCTTAGACTAGAAGACTTTTAGCAAAATTGACCAAAAAAAAAAAAATGTGTGATTGTTCAAGAATGCTGAATCACTTATGTCCACAACAGACTGCTTGCAAGGAATAAACTACATATTTCTTAACATTAGGATTGGTCAGTGCCACTCAAAATCCTGAGTCAATTGAATTCAAAGACACAAAGTAGAAGAATGGAAACGTTTCTTTATATAAAGAAATAAATTTGCTACTTTTCAGTAACCTGTAATGACGTTCTAATTGTAATTATTGTTGTCAAAATGTAATAATTATAAATATAATGTATACATAATTTGAGAATAAAGATACATTTTTTAAATGGCACCTAACATTGTGGATTTTGATTTAAAGATTGTTTTACCATTTTTAAAGCATCAATTTTCCATCAGTATTGTAAAAAACCCAAATGATACCCAACCTTACAAACTGAAAAGAAAAAACAAAACAAAAAAGAGGAACATTGCACAGCTGTCCTTGGAAATTAAGTTTTGATGAAGTTCAAATAAATGAAAGTTTACTTTTAAAGGTATGAAATGTCCAAAAGTTTATAAATTGTAGTAAACAATATGAAAAGCTTGTTGCTTCCCATGCTTCATTTGCTACAGAAGAGCGACAACACGCATTTCCAGAGGCTTCACATTCAGGAATGATAATAGGATTGGATATTCCTATTTTCGAAAAAGCCATTTTAGACATATTGCTAACTTAAACCACAGCTTCCTCCTAAAAACATGTCAGCAAACCTGCAAGTGCAAAATACCTACCAAGTTTTGCCATTTTCGATTGTTTTGTTTTACTTCAACGTTTCTGTAAGGAATTGAAGACATTTTTCTGTGATTTTACTTTTTTTTTTTTTTCGTAACAATACCAAAATGTACACTTTTACATTTATAAAAACTACTCCAAAACCCCTCATTTAAATCGAAGGACAAACTTTCCCATTAAATGCCTCATCTCTGCAGGGGAGTGTTTCCCAATCAAAGCAGCTTTGGACGCAATGTTAAATGTTGCCAAAGCACATTAACCCAAGCTGGCTGAAGACATTTTTAGATAAAACTTCGGCTGGTTTCTGACTGAATTATTTTGATGGTATGTTGCGTAACCAAGGAGTTTTATAACAAATGGAGCGATGCAAGTATCCATCCTTCATCACTTCACAGAATGCACCCACATGGACAGCATGTTCAGCTGTGACTCTTGGCATGGAGGAAGCACACATATAATCTGCTTTCCTCACTAAGATTTAGTCTGGTGCTCATTTATTGGCATTGAACTGAAAGCTGTGTGGATCTTTCAGAGGATGTAAAAGACATTCAAGCAATGTTATGGTAAGCTGTGCATTAGAGCAATCGGTCTGTGATATTATCTAGCAGAAGAGTACAAAAACTCTAACACAAACCTGTGCACTTTAACACTAAAAAAGGGAATAAAATGATGAATGTTATGTCAGTTATGTTACTTTGGGTCAATGTTTCTTAACCAGTGTTTTAAATTGTACAGCGAGCATTCAAAGTGCACATTATAGTTTTAATTAATATAAATTTATTATTATAATTCCACATTTAAAATGATAAACTAAGAATACCTTTATGAATAAATACAATTTACCTAGGAAATATGTTTATTTTAAATGTATAAGAAATGTTATCAGAACACACAAAACATATAATAAAGAAATAGTTCACATTAAAATGAAAATTTACTCACTATTTACTGCCCAAACCTTTATGATTTCCTTTGTTCTGTTGATAACAAAAGAAAATATGTTGTCAAATCTGTAACAATTGACTTTCATAGTAGGAAAAACAAATACTGTGGAAGTCAATTGTTATAGGTTTTAAACGTTCTTTAAAATATCTTCTTTTGTGTTCTACAGAAAAAAGAATCTCAAGGTTTTGAAAGATGTACAGACGAGCTCACACTGCGATTTTTTTTTTGTAATCCTAAATGACTGTAGTTAGCCAGACTACACTAACAGGGCTCCCATGTCACATTGTAAGTTCTCTGCATTATGTTAGACTGATCAACAAAAATTTGACATTTGTAGCAAGGATTGCATTATCAGATTTGGCGCTTACTGAAAAAAATGTCTACAACATTGTTGTTAAATTTAGTAATGTTCAACTTAATTTGTTTAAATTCAGCCTAAATAAGTTGTTAACTTAAAAAAAAATTAGTAAATCCAAGGAATCGTTTTTGAAAAAATGTTTTCAGTGTATTGGTTCTTGGTTTGAAGCTCTTCCCAGCTGTTGTCACACTGCAGGAAAGTGTCTGAAATCTTCTAATGGTTTTCTTCTTAGCTGCGTGAATAATTTAAATTATTCTTAATGATGATGATAATAATAATAATAATAATAATAATAATATCGTCAAGTTAAATTTAAGACATGAAGACCATTATGAATATAATTTTAGACTTATGCAGGGCTAAATGATAAGGATCTTTTTTCAAATATCCCAGTTAGAAAGGATTTTCACTTGCCCTATCAAAAAAATATTACAAATGAATATATTTAATAATAATAATAATAATAATAAAAATAATTATTTATTAATTTTTAAATATATCCATTCACAAACCCTATAACCCTTACCAAGAATAGAACAAAACAGCTGTCAATTACTTCAGTCTACAATAATAATCATTTTAAAAATCTAGGTCAGGTTAGTATTCTCAGCAGTACATAAATGAAGAACTTTTAAGCAAATGCTACTGTAAGGAAAGTAATTAAATGCAATTTTTTTTAATCAAAAGTTAAACGTTTAATTAAGATGAATTGCTGGTGATTGCATGGGTGTTAATGGTCAGATTGGGTAGTTTTACATGAACAAAGAAAAATTAAGACCTGTAAAAAAGATTTAAGACCAACAACACAGCATTTCAGTAGATTTAAGACTTTTTAAGGCCGAAAATTTAGCTTTTGAGATTTAAGACATTTTAAGACCCCACGGATACCCTGCAGAGGACACATAAAAACCCAAACTATCCATAATTTTTCTTCAGTCATCCAATAAGCCATTTATTTAGAAATCTGAAGTTCACACTACTTGGCAAAGCGGTGTAAATGGAGGAACGATGAAGGTAGAAACTAGAAGAATAAAACGTCAAGAGACATTATTTAAATTCATGACAAAAAGCATGAAAACATCTCAAGAAACAGCCAAACCTGGAACATGTGAAGCCCTGGAGAGAGTATCTGCCCACACACCCACAGAGAGCTTCAACTTTATAAAACATGATCTGCCCACACAGTTCAGCATTCTGCAGCGCATAACTCTGCATTCATGATGGACAGGCAGGGTGTTCCTATAGAAGCAGTGGCTCTGGTGCTACTGCATACCCTAGAACAGTCTATTACAATCGTAATATCTATTACAAAGACTAAACACAACAGAAAGACTGAAGGCTAATACTTCTCAAGCACAATGGACCACCATAACAGCTGATTTACCCATAGCAAAGCACTACAAGAAATTCAGAGATGTATTATTAAAAAGAAATCGCGTAGGATGTTGTTTTTCTGCATGGTCTTACCTTTGACACTCTCCCTAGGGACACGAAGTCCAGTCCTAGATTGTTGTGTGCAGGGATGGATTGGATGAAAAGTAGAGGGGAATGAAAAATAAAAGGCTAAAAAAAAGTCCCAGTGTGCACTGCTAGTGCTACGCTCTACTGAGGTCAAGGCCACGATGACATGCGGTAAGAAAGGAGAGTCTCGGGAAGAGCAATAGAACAACGGATGGAGTGACAGAGAGAGGAATTGAGAGAAAGGGGGCCACCCACTATTTCATAAGGGGAATGATTTTCTCTTTTTCCAGGCTGGCCACACATTCAGGGATTTACCCTACTGTGAACGCGGGGCGTGGTGGTGTGAGTCTGAGAGAGAAACGTCTTCAGAGAGACCGAGAAGTTGAAGCAGAGAAAGCCAGCTGTAAAAACCAGTGGGATGATCCTCTTAAAAATGGTTATGTCATGAAACGGGTGTAATCCGAAAAATAATAAAGACGTAACGGGAGAATAACAACACAGCTGAATGTGCTATGAGGTTTCAAAGAATTTCACTCACACACACTCAAATATATATATATATATATATATATATATATATATATATATATATATATATATATATATATATATATATATAGATGTAATGCTGCTGAATCAGCACCGCCTTTGTGTACCAGTGATGAATCGCCTTGAATCCTGGGTAGGGACAGATATTACTGTAAGTACAGGGATTGCTTTAGGACTGTTCATGTTTAAAAGTAGACATACTTAGATGAGGGCAGAGAGACAAATCTGATTAAATGTTCCCAAAAAAGACAAAAATCATCAAGCAGCTGCTGTGGGATACACTAGAGAATACATCTTCGTTGTACTCGGAGGTTTAGGCATGTCCTCACCTATAGTGGACAGTAGCACATCATAATACGCATGAAGTATTATGATATCAGTTGCACATGACCCAGCGAAGGCAGATTGAGGGTCCTCAGTTTTGCAAATTAATATACATGCATTCCATCAGAGAAGTGGAAGGAATTCAAGGAAGAAAGCCTTGACTTGAAATTTAAATTCGGAAATAGCTAACAGAAGTCAAATGTGACGGAGGAAATTTCAAAATTATGAGAAAAAATATATAATTTATTATAATTATTATAATAATATAATATAATTTAGAGAGTTTATTCGGGGTGCAACAGATCACAAAACTCACATGGCATTTGAGTCACGGATTGGACTATTTTTGGACCACAGATGTAATTTGTGAGTAGGCCTGTTACAATAATCAATATATCGACTTCCAGCACAACACGTGGACCTGTCCTCAATCATTTTTGGTGATGCAATACATATTGGCCATCCATAAAACCCATCCTAACCATATTTTAGCTTATTGCGCAGCCTCTCTATCTCTATTGGAGGCGTCAGTATGGTTAAAAATCACTATAGTAATTATTATAAATTACTATTATTTTCATGTGGGTGCCTGATGATTGAAAATTGCTGTTACTTTTCTTCTAGTTCTTTTTACCTTGGACATTTTTGTTTAGGTTTTTGACTCCAAAAATGAGTTATTAAATTGTTAAAATTACTATAATTAAATGAAATATTCTTAAGAATAAAATAGTATGTGTTCTTTGGAGAAGTGTACTTGCATTATGATGATATTATAGTGTCAAAATGGTCTTAAAATGACACAAATATCAATTATCGCAATAGATTTTTGTTGCTATATATCGTACCACAAAAAATCATATCGTGACAGGCCTATTTGTGAGATGACAAATGTAACTTGCTTTCCATCTTAACAAAAACAGTAAATTATATTACCAGAAATGTAATAATTACATTACTTCATTATTATGTAAAAAATGAATTAAAACTTTCTAAAGTTATTAATTTCGAATGTCAACAGTGCTCCAGGTGTCCAGAGTTCGAATCCCGGCTCATGGACCTTTTCCAATCCTGTCCCCCTCTCTCTCCTACTTCACTTCCTCTCTGTGCCTTGAAATAAAGGTAAAATACCTCCTAATAATTTCATTTAAGTTCTATGAGCCTGTAATACCAACTGACATGACCAACACGAAAGACTCCCAAGATATTATATAGCAAGTATGGCAAAATTAAACCGTTTGAATGCATTTGTATGATATTTGGTCAAATCCCCAGAAGGCCTTTAGGGAACAATACTAGTAGAGTGCAGTGCGTGTCTGAGAAATGCACTATTCATGTAACCTATTTAAGCTTACTACTGTATATCACTAGCCTATATGTGTCTCTCCACTGGCTCTCTTCCATCTGTTCGTTCTCTGTTTTGTCTCCATAATTTCCAAGATATTGTATCTAATTTGCAGGCATCAGGGAGTCATTATGAATATGCAAAGGACTCCCGAAGCTTCTGTGAGAGGAGGGATGTCTGGTTTTGTCCACCACCCTTCTTCTGTCATCATTATGTATTTACAGAAAAGCCAATATGCTCCCATACATGCGATTTCAATAGTATTGGAGGCTTTTTGAGTGTTGTGTTCCTACAGTAGCCATTGTTGCTGACTGATTAACATGCGTCATCTTCTCTGTGTAATTAAATACTTAAAGCAATATCAGCAAATCTCTGCGATAATTGTCAAGTTAATAATGAACTTGATCAGCATTAAGTTTTAAAAATCCGCAGGTTACATCCATGCTGAACCGAACTGGGGTGTTAGTTAACTAAGGAAAAGTCCTGCAAGTCCTGTCGTTACAAACATAGTTCTTGATTTGGTGTTCCTGGCTGTATTCTATTCCCAGTTATCCCCCCTATGCCTTATTCTTTTAGAACAGGGGTCACCAATCTCATTCCTCGAGGTCCGGTGCCCTGCAGCGTTTAGCTCCAACTTGCCTCAACACACCTGCCTGGGTGTTTCAAGTATACCTAGTAAGACCTTGATTAGCTTGTTCAGGTGTGTTTTTATTAGGGTTGGAGCTAAAATCTGCAGGAAACCGGACCTCCAGGAACAAGTTTGGTGATCCCTGGTTTAGAACATTCTAACAATTAAACTTGGAATGATTAAAAAAGCATTAAAGTCATCTCTCTTAGGTATAATTTGCTTTCAAAGTATTTTTAGTTCAGTTTTAGCAATCTTCATGTTTACTATTGCGCTCCCTTCGCAGTGCATTTTGAAAACAGTGATGTCATTTTGAAAACAGCCGTGGCTCACGACGAAAGCTATAGGTGACCTATTATTTAAAAGCGGAATTTATGTTACGTCTCCAAAGCTTGTGAAAACAAAAAACTTAGCATACGTTAATGCTTTTAATTTACAGTAGGTTATTTATTAAGTATCTGTACTGTATATGACATGGGCCTGTTGGTTAGAACATTTCTGCAGTGGTTTGCATGTGTCAAATTGTAAAAGCAGACTTTTCAAAAAACAAAAAAAAAAAAAAACAATATCCTACTTAATAATAATAATAATAATAATAATAATAATAATAATAATAAAAAAGTAGGATTTTTTCATATGATAATGAATAATAAATATTAAATTTCATTTCTTAATAAACAGCCTCGTTATTTATTTATATGATTATATATGAGATTAGAATACTTGTTAACTTTATAAGTTATTTTATGTTTTAGAATAGAATATGTAATGTTCTCAATAATATTTGTAAAGGAAGCACAGGCTCTATATGTGCCATTTACATATTTCAATTAATATGGAAAGCGAGTGCATGTTCTTACCAAAACTAATATTAGATTTTTTTTTATGCATGTGGGTGTAAAACAATATTATTTGCACAAAGAATTTATGGGGTTCTTCTCTAAAGAAATTGTTACCACCTCGTTTAGAGCATCATTATGCGTGTTTTACGTTATAACTAACGTGGTTCAAACAATAGATCTGTGACAGAGAAACTATGGGTTTTGGGATGTCGTTGTAGTCACTATATCGTTCGTTCTCAAGTGATGAATCATACTATGATAGTTCAGCCGTGGGTTTCGTCGTTGTTTGGAAAACGCACCCCTGATCAAGTGCGAACTGCAGCACACCTATATTTTATACATTTTTCCACTTACTTTGTCCAAATGGCCTCAGCATTGAACTGGGTCGCCGATATTGGCCACAACTATATTCAAAAGAAGTATAGACATTTTTGTTGCTTATGAGCAGAAAAAATAAAAAATAAAAATTTTCAAAACGGAAAATAAAAAAAAACTGAAAGAAAAAAAGAAACTCCATGAGGATCAGCCTTTCTAAAATGCATTGAGTGGTTACATCCATGCACAGACTTTCTAGATTGCATATAAAGACTGTTCACTACTGTCAATTCTTGTCAGTTATCCAATACAATATTCCTCTTTTTACTGCAACATTCAGACTACCGCAGCATAGACAGTACTCAAATACAACCATTTCTATCTGCAACAACTGATGTGCATGTGTTGTCCAAGTATAAATTCACAATACAGCACACACACTTTAAATGCTGTCAATCTGTCTTGTTCTCCAGTCAGCCGCATCTTTCAGGTCACCTTCTATAATAACACAGCAATTCTTATTCTGTCCTCATTCTCGCTTTCTTCATTCCAGATGGCAAATTAATCCCTAGTTGTCAAAATAAACCATTAAATCAAACTCTACAAAGAGCATGAAGGAAACACGGGCCAAACTAGCCAACTGTTATGGCTATCCAAGTTAACCCATCTTGATTCCTCTTAAACACAAACAGCGAGTGGAAATGAGAGCCATATGGCTACCTGACAGGACAGGCAGACAGGTGCGTTGGGTAACAGTCCCTACAGGAAGGCAACACCTGTCAGAAATAAGTGTGTGCTAAGCAGTGGAGTGGTGCGACTTCATGCCTGGGTGGCAACAGCATCACTAATCAGCTCCCAAACCCACCAACTACCTGTGCCATCACTGCATCTCTGAAGACCAAGTCAGCTATACGAAAAGAAAGCACTGCTCAATTCACACACACACACTGGTGGTCTACACTCATCTTTCTCCCTAAAGGTGGAATTAGTTCCGCTTTCTGGAGCCTGGCTTTTCCCCTGTTGGAATCTGGGCCAGATGGTTGGACGAGATGACGACTCTTTGCAGGAAGCAGATCACAAAAAGAATGAGTGATGTGTCAAATGCTTATATGAAAGCAAATTCTGAGTGACTCTGGGACGTGACGGGTCTGGCTGTGTTTGGCTAGGGTTAACAGAGAAACCCTGAATGACACGATGTGGCTGAAATGCTTCGGTATTGAAGAGTGTCAGATTCAATCTTTCTGCGGCAGCTGCTTTGCATTACAGTGGTCAGAAAAGCACAAGATGTTCTTCGGGAGGGGAAATAAAGCCCCTAGGATGCATTTGGACTAACCACAATGCTAAGATTAGAAAAGAAGGCACACATTTTGATGAGGATGTGATATGAACTAACCCCGTTCTCGTTGTGCGTGTCTGAGCTGCTTCCTCCTCTCCTGCTGGGCTGCTCCTGAGACTGCTGGCTCCCTGAGAGTCAAGAAATTAAAAACATAATGAGCGCATCAAACAAAAAACACATTCAACTGATGCATATAATCATGAATGAACAACAAAAATACATCTTAAAATACACTGTGCTTGGCTGAATTGAGAAAGCATCATCATCATAAGACAAAAGTTTAAAGAGCTGTTTGTTTTCGCCATGTGACACGGAAGCAAGCTTGTGCTTTGAGTGGATTACTGTCTCTGTTTCCCTCCTACACACACTCACACGCACAGGGGGTTTCAGGTTTATGGCTTAATCTATGTGGATGCTTGCTACAAGCTAATCCTGCCCACATTGAAAGGAAAACCTCATTGGGATGCGAACAGAAAAATGAAAACAAACAAATGATAGGATAAAGAACAAGAGGAGGAGATTTTAGCTGTGCTAACATGAATCATGCACATGATCATATGAGCAGCAAGCCCACCCATGGTGAAATCTCACTGGTCAGAAATCCTGCTATACAAAGCTGAACAGAAAAGGACTAAGTTGGTTTCATCTTTTTATTGTGACAACAAGTTTTTAGTGAAAGTTAAGTATAAAGCAGCACAATGGTTTACAACATTGAAGCATGTGAGGGATTTCTGACAGATCATGTGACACTAAAATGAAATTATGTCAAAGAATTAAAATGTATTTTGAAATATAGAAAAATAAAGAAAAGTTACTTTATTAGTTACTTTTTACTGCAATACAATTTTAAAATAATATTATTTTACCCTATTTTAATACAAATAAATAAAGACTGAATGAGAATTCAAACCTTCTATCAAACACATTAAACAATCTCACAATACCAAAACTGAACGGTATTCTTTCTATGTAATATGCATGTAGGAAATTCACACAAAAATTTCCATTATGTTAATGGGCCATGAAACCACTCTTCGCTTCATGTATACCTCAGAAGTTTTTCAAAAAATGCTTAGTGAAGGGCGTGGAGCGCTGCAAGCAGAGGGAGGAGTGGGCGTGGCCAGCAGAGCAGAGAACAAAGAGGGGAGCGAACTGTCAGTTGGCTCACAAAATGAGACACAAACCGTGAGATCCATGACTTTATAGTTTACAAAGTTAAGATGCAAAGAAATAAACAGTAAGTAATTTAATGTCCCGCTATATTTGTTATTCGAAATTTCATGAACACATATTAACCATACTTTGTTATATCATCATAAAGATAATCTTGTTTATATAAACACTATAATTGAGGAGGACTTCTCTCCTCCTCAATCCCCGAGTCTGAATGCAGACACAGTGGATAGCAGTGCAGCAGGTCTCTTTATCCATTTTACATTTACATTTAGTCATTTAGCAGACGCTTTTATCCAAAGCGACTTACAAATGAGCACAAGGAAGCAGTTTACACAACTATAAGAGCAGCAGTGAACAAGTGCTATAGACAAGTTTCAGGTGTGTAAAGTCTAAGAAGCAAAGCATTAGGAAAGGTTTTTTTTTTTTTTTTTTTTTTTTTGTTTTTTGAGAGAGAGAGAGAAAGGGCACAGTTAGTGGTATAGCCAGAGAGGCAGTTGCAGATTAGGAAGGAAAGTGGAGACTAAACAGTTGCGGTTTTAGTCGTTTCTTGAAGACAGCAAGTGACTCTGCTGTTCTGATGTAGTTAGGGAACATTTAACCATTTTAACCATTAGCCCAGCCGGTAATCTGAAGGACTTTAAACATGTGCGCACACAGCAGCACGGATATAGGCGATGTGTCTGAATGGTAACAAACTCAACTGATAAAAGACAAAGTCTGCCATTCTCCAGTTCTCCCAACAAAAAAAAAAGCTTGCTGTAAACCAACAGCTTTGCTGTATCGGTGGCTCTGACAGCATAACGGGGGGAAACATGCAACAAACCCCATGGATCTTGGAAACAAACAAAAAATGACCTGTGCAAAAAAACACAAATCTGTTAAAATCTCAAAAAAGTACTCCAGGGTGTCCTGAACCTTTAAAAATGCCTTTTCAACAACAAACACCTTTTACAAAAATAGAAACTGTATTGGAATGGCATGAACTAAATATGCAAACTGAGCCCTAAAATATTGAACAGTAAACAATGAGACCATTTAGCAAAAGTCTCAGTTTCAATTTGAAAATTTTTACCCATAACATCCAGTGTGATAGTCCATGTAAAATCCAAATGTTCAATTTTTTTGTGTTTTTTCAATGCTAAACGTAAACAATGTAATTCTTTTGGTGAACAATAAATTATTGGAAGTTAATCCACTTAAAATATCTATATTTTTTATCAAAGACTCACCAATTGCTTCTACATGTGGAGTGGCGGTCAGTTTGACATCGTCAGCCACTATATTCTCAACTCCGCCCCTCTTACCATTAGATTGCAGTGAGACCATCAGTTAAAAAAAAAGAAAAAGCCCCACCCCTACTCAATATTCTGTTTTAGCTGGAAAAACATCAACATAATGAAATAAAAAGTCTCAGCAATTTCTGGTTCATCCAGACTTTAATGTACTTGAACACTTTAAATGTTTCTTTGCACCTCTCCAGTAAAGATTAAAAAAGGCAAGGTGCTCCATTATATAACCAATAATTACACATTACATTGTAAATGAATCAATTTTGATGAAAATATATAGTAGTTGGTTTCTATAGTAGTTGATTTTGCTGTGGTAGATTATTCCTTAGTTAGCACCTTGCTCATTGATGCTTGAAGGCCATTGCACTTGCAATGCTACTTTGACGTCTCTCAGTATGTGAAAGCCCAACAGAACTGAATCATGAACAGAACCCTCTATTGTTTGGCCAGAATGTGTTTGTCTTTTTCTCTCACAAGTCAGAGGCCACTGAGAAGGGAATGAAAAACATCCAGCTACTCAGCCAATGAGATGAAGGCGGCGGTGGGCGGGATGTGGCCTGTAGCCAGTAAAGTGGGAGTGTTCTCACCCTGATCGCTGCTTTCAGTGGGCGAGTCTTCATGGCGTAGGTAGAACTTGACCTCTTGCTTCCTAGGGCCCCATTTCTGCAGGTGCTCATACATCATGTGGTCAAAGGGAATGGCTCGCTCTGGAGAGGGGAGAACATTACAACAACAAACCACTTTAAATCACATCTTTTTTTGAGTGCGTGTTTATTTCTCAATAGAACAAAGCATGTTCACATCAAAAAGAGAGCAGGAGAGAAAGTGTCTTATGCTGAAGTGCGTTTCATTCCAATGATACGCACACCTGAGAGGAGAACAGAGGAACAAATACAGTAGGATCAAAGGAACAATGGAAAAATGAAATTGAATCAAATGTGGCATCCCGCCAGAGGAATGTGGTGGGGCTGGGTGGGCAGTAGACACATGGATGGGGAAAGACAATATTTTGGACATAGCTAACAGGTGGAGGGACATCTGGGCGTTTGGCGGACACCCAAAGGAGGATGGAATAAAACCACAGAGAATAATAGAAGAACTTATGAAAGTGAAGAAAAGCTTCTAGGCTCAGGGACATTTAGAAAGCAAGTGAGAGCAGCCAATTTAAACTTGCATGAAACCTGGAGCCAAATTCTTAGCTAAAGGGCAAAAACAACAAAAGGACTTTAACCTCTATATACGAACAAAGCATTACTGAGTTTGACAACCAGTCTATTCAGACAGGATCTATTTTAGAGCCGTATTCCATTTTTAAAAAATGGCTAGATGAAGTTAAGCCACAGATATGATGCTAGGATGCTGCAATGTTGACCATTTACAGTACTAGTTCAGGTCAAAAGGAGAGTTAGGCTTTGAGATAGTCCATTTACTGTTTTTGTCCCTGGATGTGTTCTGGGGTCCATTCTTTGTATGTGGATTATACAATTAGCTGGATTTGGTTATTGACGATTTGACGCAATCCAGGATCATTTCGTTCTTCAAAACTCATCTGAGAGTTGTTGGCAATAGTTCTAGTAGCTCAAACCTGCTCGGGAACTCATGCAATCTGCACTCCGAAATAAAAGTACAAAAACTGTCACGGGGTGGTTCTCCCCAAAGGGTTCAAAGAGAACATTTATTAATATGGACTTTTTGGATACAAATTCATACTATTTTAAGGTATCGACTAGGGGTGCCAAAATTAACTACTTCTTTAGTGCACTACAATGCAGACGCAGACAACTCTGTATCGGTTCAGTAGTAATCATAACCAGTTATTATGTACTGACGTCATTTATCTCATATGAGCTATATCGCGGTAGCTTACTATGGCGAGGGAGGCGAGCATGAGTATTTACAACGCTCCAACTACTTAAAAACACAGAAACTGTGCACAATTTCACTGCGTGTGTGTTTGCTGGACAGTCTTTTACTGACACTTACAGCAGAAGCCCCTATTTCACTGCGATTGAGAGAATGAAAGTAAACTCCATTTCTCTCTCTCTCTGATTGTGGCCCATTTGACCTGCTGGCGAGACTTTTCCTCTCGGCTGTTATAGCGATACTTCTGGATACAGACACGAGCGCGTGTCTGCAGAGTTTTCTCCACCGTGTCTATCATGGATCAGCTGTGATCGCTGCTGCCATTTATCAGTGTCACTCATCTGTGAAGAGCGCCAGTGTGTGAGAGCCAATCGCAGCCCTTTCTGTTGAGCGTGTGACCAAGACAAGGCTCAGAAAGCGAGCGGGATATTTATATTTGTTTATTTGCTATAATTGCTCGTGTTGTTTAAAGGTACAGTTTTGACAGCTAATATAACGGTGATTTGATTCGCAAAAGTTGCAGACACCTTTACCAATATCGAAATGCTTTTTTGATGCAAAATTTATTTAAACAGTTATTCCTAATGCCGATTAAGAAACTTGAATAGGCCTAGGCTACTACAATAAAGAAAATCTGCTCTAAATGTAAAAATAAATCAATGGCTAAATACTCTTCACACATGAAAGAGTAAAGACTGCAGCCCACAACAAATGTCGAAAGTTATTGCGTATCATATTTAACAAACAGTTTACTTTATGTAATTTTGCATACATGGATAATTGAATGTTAATCAAATGATGTCATTACAATGCTGTGCCGTCAGCCAATCATTGCATTGCTGATCATGATTTCGAGGATCAATAGATCTGTCCTTCACAACACACACAGTGATCTCAGATCAGTTCATCAGACATTTTACTTTGATTTGCGAACTTGTTTGAAGAACCAAATTGGCCAGAGATCAGTTATCAAGATTACAAGATCCAGGATCTGTCAAATCATCTTAGATTTTTTTAAGCGAGGTACGAAAAACAGACCCCTGGGTTCTTTATTTATGATATTAATAATTTAACAATGTTTAGCTTATTATTAGACGCACACACAGAGTTCAACAGGTTAGTTCATGAAAAATGACAATGTTAGTGATAATTCACCCTCATGTCATTCCAAACCTTTGATATTTTCCATCAATTTTGAAATGCAAAGAAATTTCTGTGCATCTAGTGAAAGTTCATTTAACCAAACCTTTAATGCTTCAAGATATTCATAAAGACACTGTAACGTGATAAATATGAATTATATTTAACATAAGCTTTTAACCACATTAAAAATGGTAAACAGAAGCTCAATTGCACTTGCTGATGCGCATTAACCAGTGAGACTGAGATTCAGTAAATCACATTTATATTTGAAAAAACAAACATGGTCAATGTATTAAAGTGCGTATTAAAGTATTTTACATATTTGGTCTAGCAAATTAAGTATTACAGATTTAGAACAACATGAGTGACGGCAGAATTTAAATTCAGTCAAATTTCATTTATATATATCTTACATAAAAATAAAAAATAAAAAGATTACAGATATTCCAAAATAACTACTTGACTGAAAAGCTTGGACCACTGAACACCACAAAGAAAAGGATTGGTTAGGGAAGATATCAACTTGGTAAGTGATAATGGTGGATCTTACGCGATCCATCACCTGCTGTAAAATAACCGGTCTCATCACAATTTCAATGACAGACGCACTTCAAGATTAAAGGACACGGTGCTGATGGAAGGACTTTTGTAAGGAGGCTCCCTGAGCAAAGATAACATTTCTGGCACACAGCTGTTTATACAAATCACCATCATCAGGGGAAATGGAAAATTGAAAAGAAAAAAAGAAAAAACACAGACCCATCTGTCAGAACAAAAGTATCGGTTTTATCTGAAAAGACCAAGTGAGTGTGTTTTTCTTCACAGCCAGATTCTTTAAAACACTGACAGTGAGTGTCTTTGCGAGATAAAGCACACATTGTTGTTGTATTTTTAAGAAAAATCCTTGGGAGGGAAGGTGAGAAAAATAAAAGAAATGCAAATACTTCAGGAGGAACTACATTTGTGTCCATAATTTTAAGTTTTTAATTTAAGAAATGTTGTAAATGACAGACTAATTTCAACCCCACAACAGTCACTGCTTGTTACTCTGCTTTCAATTGCCATTAATGATTAAACAAAAAGGGAGGATTTAGGAACTATTAAAGGTGCCATAGAATGCAATACTATATATAGGCATATCTGAATAATAAAAGTTCAGAACATGGCAATGACATACAGTACACCTAATGAAAACAGGCGATCAGAATACAACACCAATGTGACATTACTGTCAGAATCATTTATCGTAATACTGTTTCTGGGTCCAAGCCACTACTCATTTGAATTGAGAAAATATTTGTTTATGACCACATTCACATTAAAGTGAATTTTATATAAAATCATAGTGTACACAACCATCTCTGGGCTTGCTGCATCTCAAATACTAAAATTTTAGCAATTTATAAAAAATGAATCACTTTCTGGCCATCTGATATTAGGCATGGACATGCATATTGCAATTGCAATTTTCGAAAGTATTACAGCGCTTAGTAAACGTTTATTATTACCTTTTAATGAGTCTCCCCATACAGTTTGATAAAGAGCTTGGACCCGGAAGCCGCTTTGCGTGACGTCACACTCAACAAGCGGATAGTCTATGCCACCAACTGTGTTTGATTCTGAGAAAGGGGCAATTCCTACTATATTGCAAACTGAATAAAACTATATAAACAAACTGTCACCGCAAGCATTAGGTAGCTATTAAATCCACATAAATGATTTAGCCATTCCTACAGTACTGTTACCTTAGCTAACCAACTTTAAAGCTCTAACATAGATAACTAATATTATTATGACCTTTTTACTCAGAATGTGATATTAATTTATACTTGTTGCGATATCATGGATCAAGTCACCACGATACGGCTTCCTTTTCCATGGTGATCCTGATAACAGAATATTTATCTGACATTTACCTCAATAAATAACAGAAAAAAGAAAATAGTGACCTTCAACGTAGCCTGCTATTGTGAAACTAGTAGCAAGACAACACAACTGCGCTCTATCAGCATGGCATAGTTGTTTAACTGTGTCTTAAATTCATGGCAAAGAACGATTTGTACTCATGCCACAACATACCAGGCTCACATGGAATTACAAATCTGTCACTTTAGTTGAAATGCATTTGAAAAGGCATCTGCTCAATTTGTTCAAACCTTTGTGTGTTTGTTTGCAATACAACAGTTAATGATCATACTTCAGCACACGTTGCAGTAAGTCATGTAGATATCTGCCTGTTATACATGTTATATATCAGTTTGCCACAGCCATTGTGAATCAGACAGTGTCCAGTGTTAATATTCATGCCCCTTCCAAATAAGGTAAAAATACAGACCACTTCATTCTAGGGGGAATACCTAGGGTTTTAAATAGACATGTAAAACTACTTCTGGAGACTTCTAATTGTAGGTGTCAGAGAACAATTAACACATCGTATCAAAGCCTTTTATGGCACCTTTAAAGAAGAACTAAAAATAAATATATACATTTAAATAAACCTCACCATTTCCACGCCAAACCTCAGCCAGGTGGCAGCCACTTTCTCCCGGTTCCTTACAGAACTCCACCACGTCGCGGCATGTGGTCTCTGGAGTGATGGGCACCTCCGTCAAGGCCTGCTCCCCATCACTCAAATACACCGTTAAAATCATCTGTGAGAGGAAAAGAGAACTGTTTTAATATTTCATGTCCAGCAAAGAAAAGCAGGGATTCCCACTCACACATAAGACCACTTGAGGGCAGTGTAATTACTCAAAAATGACTCGGATCACAGTAGTCAAAGATTAATTTGCCATTCAGGGATTTTTTTCCCCTCATTCTTCCATCCAGCGTTTGTTTTATACCTTTAAATCTTAAGAAGCTGCACGTGGAGAGAAATAACAACAATACAAAGCAAGGGAACGAGAGTGTGTTAATGAGGGACAGTTTCTGCCCCGCCCTTCAGCTGTAGCTCACTCAGATTGAGGGCGGAGTCTGGATCGGTCAGAGTGACAGTGATTGGTAGATGTGTAGGCTGGTTAGTGCTGCTCTAAGTGCAGTGAGACAGCGGAGAGATGAATGCTTTGGAACAAAAGAGAAAGGCTGAGAGGAAGATCAAGAAAACGAATGACAAACATCATTTGCCTACCACATGATGAGATCTGTCTGGAACTCATATATAGTTTATTTTCAACTCACAAAAGTATTTCAATAAACACATACACACAATACTGCTAACAGTGTTCTTCGACAATCTTGATATTAAATAGTATGGACTCAAAAGTGGTTACATCATCAACCGTGCCATTGTGGAACATCGCAGAGAGCAGATGACAGATTCATTACTTCAACAATCACGCAAACATCCTGACCGGTCACAGCAGAGGTCTGTGATATGGCAAGTATCTCACACAGCTGACTTTTTTCTAGAAATACAAAAGGGAATCAGGTTTACAGGGCTGGGGAAACCTTCCTATCTGTTATATAAGGCTAAAGCATTGCATGACCTGACATAACTCCAAAAGAGAAGTCTGACCTTTAGGTGGTGCTGAGAGAGTTTGTCCTCTTGATAAATTGCTGTTTCTTTAGCTATAGGCATTTTTGGCCCTGGGGACTGAGTGTGTGAAAATTATATTTAAGAGTTTCTTTATTCCATTTATCTGCCATCACGGTCCGGTAGTTTATATACAAGGCTCATGCATCACAGGAGAATTTAATTTAATTTAACTTAATTTTCACCATATGTTGAATTATTTATTGTGTTTAATACTGTAATGGAAAATAAAAATAATACACTTTTATATTTAACTATCATGCTGATTAAGACAATTAACTAGCATTTGATATACAAGACAAAAATTAATAATGATTAAGCATCACTTAGCATTTTGCTAAATTACAATTATGTAAAAACATTGTTCACAAATGATATTTACCTTGTTTTATTTTTGTTCACATGTGTGAAAGCACATTTTAAACTATTTTATATAGAGTAAACTATTTTTACACGCACAGTTGAAACATGAAGATTGCAGCTAAATGTTTGCCTGTGAGTTCAAATTCTACTGCTTAATCCTGTTATGTACACAGTTCAGTAAGTTATGGAAGTGACAACCACCTTCAACAATCGAATTAACTCCTAAAAATGAATCTACAAAAATCTACACAGCATGTACATAAAGCATTCATATAATGTGGTTATTAAAGTACAAATACATATTATACATGAAGGTCTCTTCTGTATATGTAGTGCAAGAAATCACAGGGTACTTCTTCACTTGAAGGTCTTGCTAGTAAAATCAGCAAATTAGAACAAGCCTATAATAAACCTGAACCCAAATGCATTGTCTTTGAAATAAATAAATAGGCAGGGGCAATATTTTTGCTGACCATATGTGGCTTAATTGATTCCATACACTAGACCGCTTGAGTCCCAAGAAACTTATTACATGTCACTTAAAATAAGTGGACATGACAATGCTTTAAAAGCACCCTCTGCAAAACAGTGTTCCAAACATAAATGAAACACAATGCCTCTCCGTTTATGTTGAGTTTATTTTAATGGAATTTAAATGAAAAGCAGTTCATGAAACATCTTTAAATAGACTTCATAATATTATCACATAGCTCAGGATTCATGTGCATACATCCGTTTGTCAAGTCAAGATGTATGAAACACTGTTTCCAGGTCCAAGCCACTACTCATTTGAATTGAGAAAATACTCGTTTATGACCACTCTTTAGTCATATAACTCTGGGCTTGCTGCATCACAGACATCAATATTTAAAAAAAAAATATCACTTTCTGGCCTTCGGATAGATATATATATATATATATATATATATATATATATATATATATATATATATATATATATATATATATATATATATATATATATATATATATATATATATATATAGAGCGCGATCGTGATTTTTCTAAAGTAATACATCGCTATGAAAATGCTTATTATTACAATTTGTTGAGTCTCCCCATACAGTTTAATAGAGCGCTTGGACCCGGAAGCCACTTCACGTGATGTCACATTTAACAAGCGGACAGTATGATTGTTCAGCAGCGAACTATCAGACTATACATGTGATATCAACCTCCTCTTTTTCATTTAAGGAACACTCCATTTTATTCGGAAACATGCTCATTTTACACCTTACAGTTGAGTTCACCAGTTTTTTAATTCAGCCAATCTGTGGTTCTGCATCTAAATCATTAAATCAGATAAGACCATTAGCATCTCACTCACTTGTTTCGATTTTATTAAAAGCTTTACTCTATTGTAGCTGCATTATTATAAGACTAAAATGAAAACTGCTATTTTCAATGCAGATATGTCTGGAAACTGCTCTCAATCCAGCGTAATAATTAAAGAATGTTGCTGCCGTACCACAACTTCAGCAGTAGCAACGATATTACTCACTGCTTGAAAATAGTGCCCAGCCTATTTAGCACTGTGGAGTGTCCCTTTAATGGTGGTTGGCAAACTAGCATTTGATATTCTGACAGCACCGAATGGAAAGAATATGAAGCTCGGGTGGATAGGAAGAATCTAATCAGATCTGCGTCTCATGAAAAAGAAGATGATACATTTTTAATAGTTTCTGTATGTTCTGGAAAATGTCCTTTAATATTGCACCATCACACCCCAGTGAACCCGGGATTGTTCATGTCTGTGTGTTGTGTGATTCAAGAAGAGTCAGGATTTGGACCAAACTCACACAGTGTCTTGGTCTACAATCCACTACACTATTTTCCCTGAATGAAGAGTGGTTTAATCATAACAGGTGTGTGGGAGAAGAAAGTTCTTGCACTGAAGAAAACCAGTCAGATGCTGAAAACAGCACTTCTTTCAGACATGGACATGAAAGAAACTATTAGATCAGGTCAGTTTCAGTGGGTTCTGTCTGGCGCAACTCTAGGACCAAAATATTTAGGCCACACACAACCAAGGTTTTATGAAATTCTAAAATGACTCTTTTGTGCATTCATGCAACAATGGACTTCGTGAGGCGCAACACCACAATGGAATTATGTAGGCCGCGCACAAAGAATGTGTATGTGAAGGACAAAGAAAGGTGAAAACTAAACCTGCTGGGAAAACAAAGCACACATAAGTGCAAATGGGTCCAAGTGACCTGCTGAAAAGCTGGATAATCCCTCTGAGAAGATTTAAAGAGCTGCAAACACAAACAGTGAACACTGATACTGGGTTTACAAAAAACAAAGTCAAACTAGCTTGTAACTGAGTTTAAAAAAAACAATGTAAGTGACAAGTAAAATGTAAAAACCTGTCTTAATTGTAACTAAAGGATGATGTCCTTATGTCAAGTGATCAGCATGAACCATAGCATCTGCCTTGCTCATAGTTGTGCATTTATACTTCTGCATGCTGTTTGTGTTGCTTCAAAATGCTAGCTGACAATAGGTTATGTTCCTCTGTGTCGTTTTGTTTTTTTCTGAACGCTACCTTAAATGTACAAGTAGCTAAAACTCATTCATTGAGAGCTGGGAACCGGCAGACGTGCAACAACTTTAATCATAAGGTAAACACAAAACAACAGTTTCCATCTGGAGCTCCTTCACAGGACTCGACACTTGTAAACACTCACACAGCTCTGGATTTTGCCCACACTGGTCACAGCTACCAAGCTGACCAATCACAGAGCTTGCGCTACGTGTCGTTGTGACGTGTAGTTACACTTTTTGAAAGGTGCTCGTCAGCCACGGCGAGGGCTATGTGACCGCGTGAAGGCTGTGCTGAAGCATACGCGTGCACTTAACCCAGAAGTATAAATCAGCCTTAAAGGGTCACAAAACACATTTTTTGACATAATATACGTGTCCCACATTGCCAAAAACACTATTAGGACACATAGTTCCCTAAAAAGTGAAAATTGGTTGTTTTTGTGTTGTTTAGAGCAAATTCGTTCTTCCAGTTTAAAAAGAAATTTTGAAGTAACATCATGAAGATGAGATCCTTGTGAAAATTCCAGCGTGGAGATTGGCTGTCTGTACCAGCCGGTACAAAGTGATGTCACTGAGATTTCAGCACGTCTGTTTATTAATTTGTGAGAAAGACTTGATTCGAACCAATCAGTGCGCTCTGTTGTGAATGAGATGCAGCTTTATTAATATGCTTGATATAGCTTCGAAGACTCCTTTTTGCTGTTACCGTGTTCAGAGACACGCCACGCTTAGTTGCCAACCGTAATTCAAACTAGTAGAGGAATTGTTCGGAGACATGGGTCGTCAGTGTTGTGTTTATAAATGTGCCGCAACGAAGGTTTTGTTTCCATTTCCCTATGATGAGAGCACAGCTTGCATATGGACCCACATGTGTGGATTACAGTGGTCTGCAAACAGGAGGCAAAAATATGTTTGTAAGGTACAAGTTTAAGTTGATATGCTGTGTTTAACACTGCTGAATCTACAGCACAACAACTAAAGAAATACATTTTGATTGAAGTTTGCAGTCTAAACTAAATGTGAAAACACTGTCACAATAAATACATGAATACAGTATTGAATAAAAAAAAAACTAACATACATAGACTGATTTACAAACAAATGATGATTATGTTCTGCTTGTTTTAGCAAAGTGGTCTAAAAGCTTCACTCCAGAGTGGTTAACATTAATTATTATCCGACTTACTCACTGTATCTATATTTAATAAAGTGTAATTAAAGTTACACATTCCCAAAAGAGTTTAGTAATGAATGGATTTTACATTTAACAAATGTAAACTAAATAACTATAGTAGATAGATAGAAGTAGCTACAGTAGGACCAATAGGAAAGCAGAGGGTGCAGGTGCTACAAAAACAATTCTGTTGAAAAGCAAAAACAGCCGTCAGCGATGAGCTAGCATTACAAAAGCTTTTTGTAACTGTGTGTGTGTGCGTGTGTGTGTGCGAGAGAGAGAGGGAGAGAAAAACACTGTGCTCAGTTGATTTGAAAATTCACCATGCCTGAAAGATAGCATAAGGTTTGTCATTATGTCAAGGTCTCAAGCAGTGCAGAGAAGCACAAACTTGTGTATTCACAGTACGCACAGTCACTGCATCAAACAGAATGACACGTTTATCTGAGCTCCAGCACCAACTGTAGCCAACTTTTGCTAAAGTTATGCTCATAGTGCAAAAGACAAAGTCTATATAAGTTATATTTCCATGCGAGAAAGAACAAAAGAGATTTCAATTAAAAAAAAAAACAAGTACGCCTCATTCATTAAAAGTATCCTAAAGGTTTGTTATCTTGAATATTCTCATTTCTATGCTCTACTGATCTACAGAAACAGCATTACGATCAACTCCTCTTTAGGCAGGATTTATACTGATAAAATGAAAGAACAAAGAAAGAAGTTTTGGTCATACACTTAGATAATGTAACAACAATGGAAAAGCAAAATTTGAAAAAACGCAGTTTTTTGAAAATAACAATTTCATCGTCTCTGTGGAAAAAAGAACAAAATGTTTGTGAAAATTGTGTCGCCAAGTACTGACCTGGCATGCAGAATAGAGTCATTTTTACGGTTTGTAGCTATGTTTCCATCCAAAGATGCAAATTAAATTTATGCGCATAACTGGAATATTGCATATAATATATTAACTGGCGCTAAATATCAAAAAAGCTGCACAATCTTTTTTATTTGACTTGCGCCTCAGAAAGCAGTATGCCAACGCGGAGCACACTCTTGACAATTCTGGAAGTAATTAATAATATTATAACACTAATACTGATGTTTTAGAATGACCAAAATAACATTTCAGATATATTACAATGTTCTCAGCCACTTGGTTTGTCCATTCACATACATTTTTACCATCACATGATCTCCTATAACAACTTTTTTTAATGCTCATACTGGAATTTGTTTGGTAAAAGTGTTTCCATCATAGTTTGTGCATCTTTCGAATAAAAAGCTTATCCTACTCAGTTATGCGCATATGATTTTATGCACATTTTCAAAATGTAAGCGCATCTCAGCGTTTCAATCAACCATTTTTTATGTACATATCCAATATGCGCATAAAAATAGGTGGATGAAAAAGTAGCTTGTGTGAATGGGGATTGTTTTGACAATGTTGCCGTTTGTACACAAAACTTTTCCAAAACTCTTTTTCCAAAAAAGTAAACTGTTGTCATTACATTTAAAAAAGTACTACTAAAGAGGAACACAAGACATTTCTAATAAGTCAGTCAGTTTACTCAATGCATTGAGTCAGATTCAGTGAACCATGCCAAACAAAGACAATAGCCCAGCAGAAAACTGGGAGTCTGGTATGACACACAGAAAACATCATACTTCCACAGAATTTAAATGAACATGCTTTATAAATGTTAAACACTTCAATATTTGTTAAAGGCAGATAACATTCCAGTTATCACACACAGAATGTTTTACACTATCTAATTTCATTCCTGAAAATTTCCTCAGAATTAGTCTAGAAATGTGACGATCAGATATGAATGACTTGAAACTGAGTAAAACTGAATGATGGCAGAATGATGAAGGACTATGGTAGGAGTACAAGAACCTCGGTTTAGCAAAGCTTGAAGTAATTAACAGATGTTTAAGAGACTGTGAACACAGACGCAAATATGAAAATTACTTGAAAGACTGAAACCATGATAGAAAAAATTAAGTCATATGGTTTTGTCCAGTGAAAACAATCATGTGAGTTTTGAAATCCAAGTTCACAGACTGTTACAGCGAAAGATCAACAGATGTGCCGAAATCTCCATCTAAGTGTGTACAACTGAGTATCAGTTCTTGACTGTGGGCAATATGACAAACATATTAGTTTAAAACAAACAAACAAAAATTATTCCAAACACATTGCTTTGTGCTTTATTAAATATCAGTGATGCTCCTAAAAATCTATTATCTTCACTTCACCAGAAATATGAAATATACATGGACATATAATAAATGATTTTTGAATGCATCCATCTGAATTCTGATAATTTGCAATGATTTTGTCATACTGTCATTTGTAAGTCTCTTTAGATAAAAGCATCCGATAAATTTAAAAGTAAAATGTACAAAAGAGGTCCGAGCATTTTGTCCTCAGAACATCTGAGGTTGCTGAAAGTCTACTTCTCGTCATGTTTTTCAGGATGACAACAACTGCTAAATTCAATGCCTGTTTAAAATAAATGGTGTCCTAGAAAGTAACTTCTACCAAAGAGCTCCCAGCACCAAAGTACCAATCCCTGCCAACCTTTTAAAACTTCAGCTGTTGTTGGCCAGCCCAGGTGAAACATCCGACCTTCTTGAAGTCAAAAGTGTAAGACTCATCCATATTAAAGGGTTCATTCACCCAAATGAAAGTTTGCCATTAAATTGGGTCATCCAAACACAGGTCTATAATATAGGAACTTTTTTGAAGTCTAGAAATCAATGGTTACCAGAACTTCGAGAGTAAAAAAAAAAAAAAACATGGGCAAAACTAAATTAATACTTTTAGCTTCTGATTAAAATCTTAAGCAAAATGAGCAGTCTTTGCAACAACTGAACATCATTTACAGCATTATTAATAACCTTATCCATAACCTTGGCAAAATGTCCTGAGAACAGTCTGCAACAAAGATGTTACGTACATTTTGCACGAGCTGATATTTATTTTCCTTCAAAAAAAAAAAAAACAAATTGGCAGTAAAGAACCAAAGCTGGATAAGAGATGCTATAAACGTACACTGGAGTTTTTGTACAAAGTTAATATAAACTACTGATACACAACCACAGAATATCAATGTATTTATTATTAAAACTATACATGGTACATCAACTTATAAGTCCAAGGCTAAATCTAAGCTAACTTCTAAACAGTGAGAATCTGTTAACAAAAAGTCTTGCAACATTTCCACGAGCCAACTTCTTACATTTGTGTAAAGGAGAGATCTGCTTGACTAAGCATCCAGCTTACTAGTTTCAAATCCAATATAAAACATCTTCAAATGCTGAACACCAAAGCTGATTTCAACTGAAATGCTCAAGCAGGTCAAAAATATCTCAACGCTGCAGCACTCCAGCAAATACAGCAGAAAAAAAGCCTCCATGTCACAGTTCATTATCTTGTTCTCTCAGAAAGTTAATAAATGTTACCTCGAAAAGCCGAATCCTTCCTTTCAGCACAGGAAGAAGACATATATAATTCAGATGTCCAGACAGCCAACTCTTACTTGATTGATCTGAACAATGAAAATGAATGATGACTGTTACCGCCAGCGAAGACGAGAACATCTAGATCCCCTAAATCGTTGCAGGCCCCATAACACCTCTCCCCTGCTGCTATCTTAATATCTCCAATCAGATCCGTTCATTAGCATAATACTGAAGTGATTCTATTAAGGACAACATTGGCAAAGCGTAGCAGACAGAGATGGAAAACAGAAACCAATGAGTATATATTTGCAGTAAACTATACTACATTTCTATGATAGTTGTAGTCTTATTGAAAAGCTGTACAACACAATGCTGTCAGGAAACAAATAGATTTAAGAGTTGACAATATTAAGAATTAACATACCTTTTTACGACCTTAAAATATAGAA